>NW_016803311.1:3417625-3429993 GCF_001698545.2 Rhinopithecus bieti
ATTCTCCTGCCTCAGCCTCCCGAGTAGCTGGGACTACAGGCGCCCGCCACCTCGCCCGGCTAGTTTTTTGTATTTTTTAGTAGAGACGGGGTTTCACGGTGTTAGCCAGCATGGTCTTGATCTCCTGACCTCGTGATCCGCCCGTCTCGGCCTCCCAAAGTGCTGGGATTACAGGCTTGAGCCACCGCGCCCGGCCGACCAGATTTCTCTTACCACAACCTTGTCATTAAGTTGGTGGTTTTAATTCCTTTGTAAGAATTTGATTAGGCTTTTCGTACCACAGAGTTACAAGTCCCCTAGTGTTCATTTTTCATTAGACTCTCTCCTTACAATTCTGAAGTACTATTATAACTCACGTTCTTTTGCTCCCCGACTTCCAACACAATCTTTTCATCCTCTTTCTGTAGTTCAGTTCACCTCCCTATCCCTAATTCTCTAATTGTTTTCTTCCCCTTTTATGTATAAGCCCCAGGAAAAAAATTCTGGTTTAGGTATGAGAATGAGTTTCTGTTATTGCTCTGCCTATGATGATCAGTGCATTCTTACCCTGAGTAGTGTTGTTTCCTCATCTACCATAGGGATCGAAACAGCCTATGATGCCAATCAGAGACAGTTATTAAATGCAGATGAAATAACACATGTGAAAGCTACTTATCTGTAATCTACAAAGTAAGAGAACACTAAGATCTAAATCAGACTCGATTCAAGAATTGGCTCTGCCATTTATGAGTTATTGACCATGGGCAAGTTAATTACCCCTCTAAGCCTCACTTTCCTCATCTGTAAAGACAGTAATAATACCTACTGTATCAGGTTTTGTGAGAATTCCTTAACATAATCCATGTTAAGCACTTATCATAGTGCTTAGCACATAGTTAAGGCTCAAAAATGTTAACATAATTGTTTTTTGAGGGAAAGATATATTCCTATTCCAGGCAGCCACAGGCCTTGTATGTAAATTATTGGGAAGTGGTGCAGGATGGGTTATCTGAAATTGGAGGGGAAGTTATAATACAAAATATGAATGGATGTGGCTCATAACATGTGGTAAAGTGAGAGAGCCGGAAAATGTCTGAGGTGTGTGCATGTACACTTTGTGTGTCCTAGGCAGCTCATTTTAGTTGAGTGAAATTTTCTGTGCACGCCTACTATTTCTCAGGTGAAATCACGCATAAGCAAAAGTGAAATTTGCATTATGCTCAAAGTGTTCCCTAATATCAATCATGCAGGAAAAAAAACTCCCATTTTTCAAAACAATCATTACAGCAGAATTGACTATATTTATTCTCATACTATGAACTCATGAAAAATGTTATCTGAGGTAGAATTGTAGTCACTATCTACAAAGCCTGTGTTACTCTTCAATATCCTATCAGTCCAAAGTGTTTCCCTAGTCAGAGCTGTCCTTTACCTGTCAGTATTGAGCCACTATGCAACATGATTTAAAGCATTTCTTAGCTGTAGCCTTGATCGTTTCGTCAGCTTTCCCTGCTGGGGACAGCTTGATTCAAAGAGCCATGCCACACTTGTTTAGATTGCCAGTTGATCCCCTGTCCCCAAATGTCCATTCCAAGAAAGGAGTAAAATGTCTTGTAATCAATAACACTGTCATATCATTCCATTTTTTTCAATAACCAAATATTTATAATAAGCATGTACTGAATGCAAGGCAACCTAGGAGAAACAAGCCAAAACCACCTCTAACCCATCATAGTAAGAGAGAGTAATTCAATCAGTTAAACTCAGTCATTAGAAAGGGAGTAAAATATAACACATGTAAACATAGATATAACAGAAGATGGAACACAAAACACCCTAAGAAAATGCAGAAAGAAGAAGGGGAGACCAGGAAAAATTTAATGGCAGTGGTCAGCAAACCTTAAGGATGAGGTAGATTTTGAATATGAGGGAGAGACTTTCTAATTACACCATGTATCAAGAAAAAGAGGCAGGAATGGAAACTGTAAAGCATAAAGAAGAAGCTTAGGCCATATATTAAGATATATGACTCAAAAGATAAGTTACACACTGGACATTAAATTTCTTATAATGGGAAGTGGGAAATCTACTCACAATTTTTAGCCAGAAGACTGTAGCATGAATTATGAATGGGCAAAGGGAGCCCAGTTGGCTTTTAGAATCCAGGCTTTGAATAAGTTAAGAGAATTGAGTCTTTGGAATGCTAGGCCAGAGCAGCAGGAGGGCTTTCCCCACCCACAATCCCCGGCTTTGTGTCCAAGATTGATATTCATGGCTCTGCTTCATGCAGTGGTCCCCAACCTTTTTGGCACCAGGGACTGGTTGCATGGAAGACAATTTTTCCAAGGCAGGAGTAGGGGGGTTGGGGGGATGGATCAGAATGAAACTGTTCCCCTTCAGATCATCAGGCATTAGTTAGATTGTCATAAGGAACACACAACCTAGATCCCTCACACGTGCAGTTCACAATGGGGTTCAACTTCTGTGAGAATCTAATGATGCTGCTGGTCTGACAGGAGGCAGAGCTCAGGCAGTGATGCTTACTGGTCTACTGCTCACCTCCTGCTGTGCAGCCCAGTTCCTAAAAGGCTGCCAACCAGTACTGAACCATGGCCCAGGGGTTGGGGGACCCCCTGGCTTAAGGGATACTAACTATGTCATTTGGTGTGGCCAATTGTATAAACGGTGAAATAAAGAAAAATTACTTGCATAATGAGGAAAAGTATTTTTTTAGAAACAAAGAAGACAGAGAATCAAGTGGCATCTAATACTACACTAATAATGAGATGTCAGAGAATTGTTACCAGAGCATTAAATCTAGTGATTAGAATAACATGATTGGCAAAGTTAAATAATATTGCTCTAAATTACATCTAAATATCTGACACAAAGAATTTTTAATAATCAAGAAAATGCACACAAATGTTCCTAAAACCAAGCTCTTGAACAAATGTTGATACAAAATCTAAGACAAGCTTAAGAAACAAGAAACTCACATTTCATTCAGCTCAGATCTTACATTATCAAGTACAGAGAGACAATATTTCACAAACTGCGTTTGCATTTTAGAAAATATATTGAGCATTAAAACTACCACAAGTTTCTTCTAACCAAATTAACAAACCTAGTTAATATACTTTGTACACATGATCCTGTATCAAAATGCCACAAATTTAACCAAAGTATAATTTCTTCATGTAGCTGGAAAGTCAATTTTTAAGTGCTTACATGTCAAATTAAATAAGTGAAAATACATACACAAACTTAAACTCTAAAAAGAAAGAAATTTTAAAATACTGAATTGCTTACATTAGAAATATCCTATATGATTAATGATCAAAAGACCATATGATAACCTACCTCACTATATTCTCTTCAAAAAATATTTATACAATTCAACTAAGCTGTTATTTAAAAGGCTAGAATTTTTTTTTTAAGCAGTCTGGCTCTGTCGCCCTGGCTGCAGTGTAATGGCACAATCACAGCTCACTGCAGTCTCAGTCTCCTAGGATCAAGCCATCCTCCTTGCCTTAGTCTCTTGAATAGCTGAGACTAAAGGCATGCACTACCATGCCAAGCTAATTTGTTTTTTGTTTTTTGTTTTTTTGGTAGAGACAAGGTCTCACTATGATGCCCAGGCTGGCCTTGAACTCGTGGGTTCAAGTAATCCTCCCGCCTCAGCCTCCCAAAGTGCTGGGATTACAGGCATAAGTAACAGAACCTGGCCAAAAGTCTAAAGTGTAATGAGTTCATTTTCGTCACTTTAAAACACCAAGGTTCACACCTACCTTGATGATTCAATGACAAATGACATCACTGAAAAGTAAACTAAAAAGGAGACTTCTCTATACAATTTATGTCAGAACTATTTACATAGAAATGAGACTAAGCAGCGTTATCTCCTCCATAGTCATTTCCTCTTATATACAATTTAAGTTATATTGAAAAAAAAAATTGTTTCCAAGTCTAGTTGCTGAAAAACGGAAAACTCTTTTATAACTCAAGGTACGGCAGACACAAGGGTATCTTACTAAAGGTGTGGACAGGTGGATCAGGGAACAAAATATTTTACATACCATTCCAAGAACATATATGGAGATTTATACTCCACATTAATACTGCCATTTGCCTTAGAGTCTGGCCACTAAAGCTGACCAAAGCTTTATAGCAAGGGTAAGAATACACCAGGCCATAAGCATCTTGAGGAACCTCACCTATTTATGCTACAAAAAAAGCTGTATACAATATTTCTGTGGGTAGTTAAAATTTGTGTAAATTGATAATACTCTTTACAGCATAGAAAGGTCTTAAGAAATAATAGAGACATTAAAAGAAAATCAACACATCCAAGAATATATTTCAAAAAAGGATCAAAACAGCCATAACCATGGCACCTAAACTCAAGAACCTACTACATTTCCCAAGACCAAAACAGTGACTTAACCAGTTATTTACTTTTGCTTTCTCTCTAGTCTGTGATACAATGTTATTAGCTCTTATTTGTTTTTAAATAGCCCTGCACTTAATTACTAGTAACAGAATAACAAAAAAGTTCCTTCTGAATAAGATTAAACGTAACAAATCAATAAGAACTACTTATAGATCTTTATATATCATGCATTATATGTTTGTCACTAACTCAAGTTTGATATTTAAAACATCATAATTACAAAATTGAATATTTTGAAAGAGTTGTTTCTTAAAAGCTTCCATTAATTGACTATTTAAACATTTACAAGTTCCATTAATATACATGGGCTTTAAAAAAAAACTTTAAATACACATATTCAACTGCATTTTAGGTCCCAAGCAAAATGTTTACACAGAAATTTGGCAGTGTTAAATCTGTGGACTCAAAGCCAATAACAACCTAAGAAGTCTAAACCTGGCTAATAAGCAAATTTTCATAGTACAACTAACATTGTATAAACANTTCTGAATAAGATTAAACGTAACAAATCAATAAGAACTACTTATAGATCTTTATATATCATGCATTATATGTTTGTCACTAACTCAAGTTTGATATTTAAAACATCATAATTACAAAATTGAATATTTTGAAAGAGTTGTTTCTTAAAAGCTTCCATTAATTGACTATTTAAACATTTACAAGTTCCATTAATATACATGGGCTTTAAAAAAAAACTTTAAATACACATATTCAACTGCATTTTAGGTCCCAAGCAAAATGTTTACACAGAAATTTGGCAGTGTTAAATCTGTGGACTCAAAGCCAATAACAACCTAAGAAGTCTAAACCTGGCTAATAAGCAAATTTTCATAGTACAACTAACATTGTATAAACAATCCAAAGCAGTTAATATTTATAAGATAATCAATGTTTTGCATATAAGGTTAAGTTCAAAGCAATTTTTTTAAACATTTGATATATTATGCCCACGGATTCCTAATTTGTAATACTCAACAGACCTCTGCTTAGCTATAATACGAGGGGAAAAATTATTCTCTTAAACACCATGACCTAAAGGAAAGAAATCCTCTGAATCTCCACCTCTGTAAGCCAGAAGACAGGAAGCAAGACCCTGTGGAGACTGGGTTACCACTAATTTCACCAAGTTCAGAATCCACTTGGAATACCAAATGGGAAGTTAAAAAGCAATTAAACGGCTTACTTGGACTAAAAGTATTGCTACATGTTTCAAGGTCTACAAATACCCTTTATAATAATTATGCCTTTGAGAGCCCTCCTTAGCAAAGAAAATATTAACAAACTCAAATTTACCTACCCACACAGTCCAGGAAATACTCCTCTAAGCAATCGTCCAGGCAATACTGAGAGGCCATTCCACTCAGTTTACTTATGTGCCAAGTGACCTTTGGCACAGTGTCAGAAAGGGTGGGACTCTAAGCGTCAGTTTCGGCATTGTACTGTACAGAACACAATTTCTGATTTGGTTTCTCTAGGGCGTTAACTAAGATTTCCTCCTCTTGTTAAGTAAGTAAACGTAGCTACTTACTACACTTCCAACTCTTGCCTAAGATTAATTTTTTTTTTTAAGTTTTAAGTGGTGCAAATAATACTGGCTAGCACTGACTGAAAGCTTACTGTGTGGTCTAAATTAACGCTATATAGATAGACACCATTATTAGTCCCATTTTAGAGAGGCAGAATGTGAAAAACAGTGGTTAATAAGTAACTTATGGGAATTTCAGATACAGAAATACGGTCAACTGAGCTCATGAAGACTTCCCACTACAGACACTAAGAAAAGAAGAAATTAAGTGTAACAAAATTAAATACATAGCTTTACTTGCAATAAAGATAATTCCCTGATGCCAAACCAAAGCCAGAACCGATGGCCAAAATGGTAAGCACAAAAGCATACACTGTCAGCTGCGGCCAACACTGGAGCTATGGGGATAATCACTGGAGTCTCTTTAGCACTTAAGTATAGATTGAAATTGGTAACAAGATGCCCCTTGAAGGAGAAAGAACGGAAGAAAGTGCTCCCTCAAGAGAGAAAGAGCACTCTGCTGGATTTCCAGCCCCATTTAGGACAACTCTAAAGCAGTCCTGATACTTATGCAGGGACAGAAGGGGAGGCCCTGGGCACACATGAGGTATAATGTTGGTACTGAGATGCTTCCAGAAAACCAGGGCTGTCTTCAAAGGTCTAACCTCATAGTTAAAAAGTGGTGGTAGGGTCAGGGGAGGAGAAATTCACTGATAGTCATATTAAGACTTCAAGGGAGCTTGTCTCAGAATCGGGGTGAAGAGGACAGGAGAAATGCTATAAATGCTGTAAGAAATTAAAATCCTAAACCTATGGCACAACAGTTTCGAAATTTGAATCTTATTTGTATGAGAATCTCCTTGGTAAAAAAATTAAGAATCTCCAATCTAAGGAATTAGGTCCTGGGCCAGTGAAATCTCTAAAGTATCTAGAAGAAACAAACACAAAACTACTTTAAAGTGATGATAGATAAACAAAGCCCCACGGGATTTCTTTGGGTAGAAAAACCAAACCAACCAAACAAACCAAAACAAACCAAAACAAAACAAAAAACAATCCCCACTGAAGATGAGCTTATAAATTTAGAGATTACAAAATATGTGAGAAAATGATTTACTGTGATTATTAACAAATATGCCAAACAGAAAATTGACTGCTCAACTAATTTTTAATATGAAGATACCAAAAAAGTATATTTAAATTATTAAAGAAATGGAGAAAGAAAAAAGAGCCTATAAAGAACATAAAACTAAAAAATTTGTATATTTTATAAAACCAAATTATATTTGCGTAAAGATATGGCACAGGCTAGGTACGGTGGTTCACACCCGCAATCCCAGCTCTTTAAGAGGCCAAGGTGGGAGGATCCCTTAAGTCCAGGAAGTCAAAAGCAGCCTAGGCAACATACCAAGACCCCATCTCCACAAAAAGTTCAGCAATCAGCCAAGCATGGTGGTGCACACCAGCAGTCCTAGCTGCTCAAGAGGCTGAGGCAGGAAGACTGCTTGAGCCCCGGAGTGAGCTATGATCACGCCACTGTATTCCAGCCTGTGTGACTGAGCAGGACCCATCTCTTGAATCTATTTCTTATTTGGAATAAAAAAGTGCTGCTTGTTGCCAGTGCAGTATTCTTGGGGCAAATGGGAAATGGGTTTAAAAAAAAAAAAAAAAAAGTACATTCTCTGTATACGGCACTCAGAGTTTTCATCAGGTTTCTATAACTTTAAAAGGGAAAAGCATCACTATAAATAGAATTTTTAAAATGTATTGAGAAAAGCAATAGTCAATGTCAGAAGTCAATTGTCTGGCAGAACCTATTCTACATCCACTTTTGTTCTCTACCATCTCTCAAGCTCCTGACCACTGTATGTTGCAACTCTTTATTCCTGAAAATTCTGACCCATCCCCTGGGCCATTCCTTCCCATCTCCAGCATCTCTGCAAAAGAAGATTGAATGGAAACTGTGACATGCCACCCACATCTCCTTTCAGGACTGAAGGACTGATTCCCCAACTGCTGCAGTGCTGCCTGCAGACAACCTTCAACCGTCAGCTCTTTCAGGATGGCCTCACCTCACCCAGTATCACACTCCCTTCCCAGGGAAGCCCACAACCAAAGATTGGTTGACATGTAGAAGACAAAGCCTTGGTCCCCTTTCTCCAACTGGGGACAATGGTGAGGAGACATCTCACCGTACCCAGCCTGTGCCATTAGAGCACCACCCCACAGGGTCAGCCCAACATCTTATTTGAGACTACACGGCAGCCCAACATCCCCCTTGGCCCAACAGTGTTTCCTTCCTTTCCTTCATCCACAGCGGCTGACCCAAGAGCACTTTCTTTTTTTTCTTTTCTTTTTTTTGTGGGGGATGGAGTTTCACTCTGCCGCCCAGGCTGGAGCGCAGTGGCACAATCTTGGCTCACTGCAGCCTCCACCTCCCGGGTTAAAGTGATTCTCCTGCCTCAGCTTCCTGAATAGCTGGAACTACAGGTATGCGCCACTATTCCTGGCTAATTTTTTGTGTTTTCAATAGAGATGGGTTTCACCATGTTGACCAGGCTGGTCTCGAAATGCTGACCTCAGGTGATCTGCTGGCCTCGGCCTCCCAAAGTGCTGGGATTACAGGCGTGAGCCACCATGCCTGGCCCCCAAGAACACTTTCTAATAAACTTTCCAGAACATTAATTTCCATCTCATAATCTGCTTTCTGGAGAACCCAAACTGTAACAGAAGGACATCAGGGAAACAAGCAAACAAACAAACATGGCAGGACACTGAAACCGAAGGGAGTAAGAAGAGGATAATAATATTAAGTCTTGAAACCAATGGAGAGAACAGCAGAAAGTACTAATATAATTTCCCTGGTGAGAAAATTAGTATTAAAAGTAGCAGGAAGAAAACCCTCCAAAATGAAGAATGTAATCAAAATAAACGCTATAATCATAAAATTCCAACCCAACATTTCAAGGTATCACTAAACTTGAAACCAGAAAGAAATCTGAGAGTGTCAATTCCAATCCCTGTCATTTTTAAGATACTGTCTCTTAAAAATGGTCCATAGGTCTGCCAAATGCCAAAAAATGTTGCTGCTTGGAAATAGACAGTTTCCTAATAATAAGTTAACAGGTACAGTTAGTTAATACCTTGCTGTTAAACAAAATTCTGATATACCTTTGGCTCCTGAATTATCTAGCAGTAAAGATGTTAATGAAGTCTTATGAAAGGCTAATCCGGCACAGGCTGATATATGACAAATCATTGTCCAAATACTAATTTCAAAAATGGCATGGACTGAAACCATCCATAGTCATTCATATGCATACACAGGATATCAATGATGTGGGACAATTCTAAGCAAAGCTCATGAGGTATTTGCTGATTCCTTCAGTTTTCTACTATATAGGGCAGTTTACCAGAAATAGACACATGAAATATTATATATTTGAAATGTGACAGATTTGGTTACTGTACCTTTTTCCAAAGCTCTTGAAGGAAGCTGGAAATTGCACACACACACATCTTTACTGGTAACCTTGCCCTACATTCCCATACTTTGTAACTACAAATATAGAGGCAGACAAAATAGGCTGTAACATAACCTGTCAGCTAAGATCATCAGATCCAAAATGATGTGAGGTCACTTACATAAACTGTTAGGACAACCAAGCAGAATTGATCAACAATGTCACAATCCATTCATCTTGGAAGTATAAGCAAAATTTCACTTTCAGTTCCTGTATTGTTCAACCCCAATTCCTCATCGGTCCTTTATTCTTTCTTCTCATAAGATCCACTATCTGCTTTGTCTTCTCTAAACCAATCCTTCTTCTCCTAACTTTAAAACCTTTTTCAGTGGGAGCAAGAAACCCAAAAGAAGTTTCTAAAGAAATACTCTAAACTACATATTGTCAAATTTCAATTACATACATGCTAAGCTAGTTAAATTCGTATGGCTAAAATGACTAACCAAATGCTTTAACAACTTACCTGGAGAGGGACAGGAGATGTAATATGACTCATCTTTGGGAGAATCATATCTAACTACAATTACAGTCATGCAAACGTGCATGGCATGTAAATGACGGGAATTTGTTAAAATATTCAATGAGTCAGTATGGGCTGAAGCTATTGTTTGGCTGTAGAGCTAGGATTAAAGGTAGAAAAAACAAAAAAAGGGGGCCAGGCACAGTGGCTCATGCCTGTAATCCCAGCACTTTGGGAGGCAGAGGCGAGTGGATCACCTGAGGTCAGGAGTTCAAGGGGCAACATGGTGAAACCCCGACTCTACTAAAAATACAAAAATCAGCTGGGCACAGTGGCATGTGCCTGTAATCCCAGCTACTTGGCAGGTGGAGGCAGCAGAATCGCTTAAGCCTGGGAGGCAGAAAGTTGCAGGGAGCAGAGATCGCACCATTATACTTCAGCCTGGGTGACAGCACGAGACTCTGTCTCCAAAAAAAAGAAAAAACAAAGAAAAAAACAAAAATGAAATGGACACTTTTGGCATGAATAAATATAAATAGCAGGACCAATAGTATACGTTCTTTCCATAAGTTATTTAGAAGAGTGAGACCATAAATTAAGTGTACAGATGGCATTAGTAATCTAAGTCAGGAAAATATTGATTTGAGAAAGATGAACTGCAAAATTATGTAACAGCGAATATAAATGAACAAAATGGTAGTTTTGCCTTAAATTGGCAATGTTTAGGAATGCATTAAGGGAAACACCACACACATTAATTTGATTACGGATTTTAAATGTCATTTTCAACCTAGAAATCACTGTATAGCTCCGATAAGACACGATCTTATTTGGCAATTTCAGTTAAAAAGCCAGCAAGACACAAAAAAATTGGGGGGAAAAGTGATTTCTCATTTCCATTCATGTCCTATAACTAAAGATGAGTTGTAAAGTGTCAAGACCTCAGTACAAGGAAACCAAAAGCTTGTGTTTGTGCACCAAGTCTGCCACTTAATAGCTCTATAACCTTTGGTGAGTAACTTAACCTCTCTCAGCCTCCACTTCCTCACCTGTAAAATGAGACCAGTGAGACCAATTTGCACAGTCTCATTCAGATCCAATACCCCAGAACATTTTCCTAACTCAAATTTAAAAGGAGAAAGCCTATTTAATTAGATTTTGGCTAGAAGACAGTAACTAGCAGTTTTACACTTTTCAACATAAAATTTCTGAAAAAAGAAATAACCAAATAGTCACAAAACCTAATGACGAATAAGGAAAAATTATGAGTCACTATGAGGACATCTGCAATTCACCTTACAAATTGTTGAGTAACAATATTTATAGAGCCTCCCATTTCTGTTGAAACTTTCCCATTTAAATACAGAATCTGCTAAAACACAATAGGTACAAAGAATCGAAGCAGGGAAAATGAAAGCTTTTGGCATGTAGTATCAATATTTCCCATAATTATTAAGATTTTACTTAGACTTTCCTCATTTCACCTGGCTCAAATGGAACTCCTGTCCTCTGTAATTAACTTGCTGAGTGCATATCAAGAGTCTCATATTCTACCAAATGAGCTAGCTGGACATGTTGGTGAATGCATATCAAAAGAATTGTCTAGAAGGTCCTTGTAAAACAGCATTTTTAAACTTACAATGTTGTCCTCAAAGCCTGTCCTTTCCACAAAAGTTAAACTCTAAAAAAAAAAATGACAGGACTACTTCAGCTTATTAAAAACGTGAGTACTTCTGGGTTCTTAAGTGCCATTTAGAAAAAAAAAAGGCATTTCTCACAGAAGTATCAATCCTTTCTGCAGTGTTTTTACCTTAACTCTGAAATACTGTCAGGAAATTATCACATTAGCTAGGTAGCGAGACTTAACCTCTCCTACCTGTAATCATGTGCTATATAGCAATGGGAAGGAAGCGAGGAAGGAAGGAAGAGAAAGGGGCAAATCAGTAAATACAAAAAAGGAACTGTGAATGCTGATAAGGTGTCCTCTTATCAAAAAATCAGGGGAAATGTCCAAGTTTAATTCCAAAGGATGTACCTATTGAAACACTGCAAAACATCATCATATATATGTATATATACACATAAACATACATATATACATACATACATACTTACATATAAGTTAATTACTGAGCAAGCAGCCTTGACAAGTCAGGAAGCATTACAATACACAGAAATGTTCTCATTCATAGGTGGGAACTGAACAATAAGATCACTTGGACTCGGGAAGGGGAACATCACACACCGGGGCCTATCATGGGGGAGGGGGGAGGGGGGAGGGATTGCATTGGGGAGTTTTACATGATATATGATGAATTAATGGGTGCTGACGAGTTGATGGGTGCAGCACCCCAACATGCACAAATATACATATGTTAACAAACCTGCACGTTATGCACATGTACCCTAGAACTTAAAGTATAATAA
>NW_016803311.1:3433534-3475456 GCF_001698545.2 Rhinopithecus bieti
GGGGAGGGGGGAGGGATTGCATTGGGGAGTTATACATGATATAAATGATGAATTGATGGGTGCTGACGAGTTGATGGGTGCAGCACACCAACATGGCACAAATATACATATGTAACAAACCTGCACGTTATGCACATGTACCCTAGAACTTAAAGTATAATAAAAAATAAAAAAAATTAAAAAAAAATTAAAATAAATAAAATGAATTCATAACTTTAAAAAAAAAAAAACGCCTGTTTTCTGAGTAGCAGTTTAGAAAAAGCTGTGCAAATAGTTGTTAAAATGATATAGCTTATGTCATCCTTCCTTTAAAAGTAAAACCTGCAATTAAATTTGCACATCAAATGATCCTTGAAGCTTGTATGTTACCAGTAAATAGGAGTGATAGAAGAGGCTTGAAAGCAGACAAGCCGTGTCAGTGACACATAACAGAAATGCAGTCATATAAAGAGAAGATATTACAGCAACACATGATCTGAAGCTGAATGCCACCGTGATACACCTATATTAAATTGCTAGAGGATATATCAGTTTTTAAAATGGTTTAATTTCTTTGAATATCATTGAACTAGAGTTGGCCCAGGTGGCAGAATTTAGTTAGGGCCTTTGGCTGAAAATTGTTAATGCAGTCAAGGTTTACCCTGGCTGAGCAAAATATGAAGGATCCCTTTCAAGTTTATTTTCAACTGATAAAATGCTTACTCTCCTAACCCGTTCTTATCCTTTATTTAGATTATAGTTTAAGACCTCTTAATTACAATTCTAAAATGGTATCTAATCCCCTTCTATTTTGACGTGGGGCTATGAAAACAGATTAAACCAACTATGTCAAGAGGTGGCATGTTATGGCCAAAAGCCATGGATTTGAAATCTAAACCTTAATTATTTTCCTGGCTATACAATTTAGTGTTATGTGACAAACAAATCATCAGTATTGGCAGTAGAACACAGTTGTAAAGAATTCAGGTTCATGTACAAAACAGGCTCATATCCCAACTTCATACCTTAAGGCTATACAACTTTGACCACATTACTAAATCTGTTTGCTTATCTACAAAATGAAAATAAGAGTATCTTCTTCACATATTATTTTCAAATAATATACGAAAAGAGTATAGCATAGTACCTGATTAACTATAAGTAATAAATGGTAGATTTAAAAAATCACATCTGAGTTTTCTCTTCTAAATAATTCAAATATTTCCCCCTTGCTAGATAACACTTGGGATCAAATGAGATAAGATAAATTGTAACTTCTTTTTTTAAGAGATAAGGTCTTCCTATATTGCCTAGGCTAGACTTGAACCCCTGGGCTAAAGCAATCCTTCTGCCTCAGCCTCCTGAGTAGCTGGGATTACAGACGTGCCATTATGCCCAACTAGAACTCTTCTTTACTCCAGGGTGACTAAGAACATAATGGTCACACTACTGATATAACCAAAGCATACTGTAAAAGAGGTTCATTGACAGTCACATTCTGCTAAGTGTTACAAATAATCATACACTTAGTGCTCATAAAATTGGGTGTTCCTTAAATCTGGTCATGTTATTTACTTAGAACGCTTCAGTGTTGTCTGAATGCTGTTATAGCAAAATCAAAACCTCTTACTGTCACCTAAAAGCCCTTTTAGGATCTGTCCCCTGCCTCACTTTTCAGCTTTGTTTCTTTCCATTGCCTCCTTACTCACTTTGGCCCAGCCCTGGACTCCCTGGGCATGTTGCTCCCTCTGCCTGAAACTCAAGTTTTCCATTCCTTAGCAATTCTCATCTTTTAAGCCTGTTTATCTACCACTTGCTCAGAGAAGCACACCCAGATATTTGAAGTGCTGTATGAGATTATCTATCCCCAGACCTAACCCACCCTCTTGCATTAATCTCTGTGTGAGGACATTTTTTATTTTATCCTGACCACTTACTACAGTTGGTGATGTTGCATGTCATTTATTTTTGTCCTATCTGTCCCATTAGAATATATACTTTTTGAGGGCAAGGGCCAGCCTTTGTTTACCACTGTATCCCCAGCACTTAGTACAATAGTTGGCATATAATAGGTAAAGGCAATCAAAAATATGTCCACATATACTCAAAGTGAAAAGGAAGCAAGAAAATACTGTAACACAAATACCACAACAGAGTAACTCAAACTTTTCCCATTCACAATCTGTAGGAAACTCCCCCACCCATGTCTGTAATATACAGTCATATGCCATTCCCCACTCACAAAAATAAACCTAACACACATCAAATAGTTTTTTAATTGACAAATAAAACCAAATAGATTTTTTTAACTCCAGTAGCTCATCTCCAAACTGTTTTCCTAGATGTAACGAGGGAAAGAAAGCAATGCTGGAAAAACTACATAATACTCAGCTAAAAGAACGAGGTTTGTGGAGCTCAACAAAAAAAAGTGCCCGTCTGGAAGCAGCCAGTTCTGTGAACCAATAGAAGAAAATTTCATCTCCAAACCCTCAAGCAGCTCTCCAGTTAGAAGGCACACTGCTCTACATCTCAGCCCATCAGTTTTCCTCCTTTGGAATAGTACGTTTTATCCTCCATTTCTTGTGAAAGACAACAATCTTGTTTGCCTTTGTCTTGTGCATCAGGTTAAAAGGATTTTCCTGAAAACTTAAAAGTAATAAAAGCACACTTTACTACAACCAATAGAAATAAGAAGTGCCTGCAGGATTTCTAGTGTTTCATCCAGCACCAAATATCAGACATTTTTATTTTTTATTATATTTTACAAATATTATTTCTGATCATAAAAGTAAATCCATGGCAGAAAGTTAGAACATTCAAAATATTTTAAGAACAAAATCATGAGTCATCCTACTAGCCAGAGATAAATGCTTTCACATTTTATATATTTTTCTAGTGTTTTTTTTTTAATGCATACATACTTTTTTTTCCAAAGGGGGCTACTGTCTGTATGGTTTTATAACCTTTTAACTCAAAGTATCCTGAGAAGTCACAACAAAAAGACCATCGCACTATGATTTCTCATTGAAGCCTTCCACATCAGGGGTCTCCAATCTTTTGGTTTCCCTGGGCTACAACAGAAGGAGAAGAATTGTCTTGAGCCACACAGAAAATACACTAACGATAGCTGATGAGCTACAAAAAAAGAAAAAAAAGGCAAGAAAAAATCATAACGTTTTAAGAAAGTTTATAAATTTGTGTTGGACCGTGCTCAAAGCTGTCCTGGGCCTCGGGTTGGACAAGCTTGTTCTACAGCCTATTTAAAACAGTTACCCCCACCCCCCAAAAAATTATGTAACTAATCTTTCCTTGAGCAGTTGCATTGCTAATATTTATTATAAAAATCTGCAACTAAAAAATAAAAGACAATCTAAAACTGCCATCCTTGAACGTAAATCTTTATGCCTATTCCAGCATGTTGTCTTAATGTAAAATTCTAAAGATGCTATGTAAAAGGATATGCCCATCTCTACATTATTAATACACTGTCCAAATTTCCCTTCAGAGATGTTACACCAACTTAGTGCATTCAGACTGCTATAGCAAAAATGCCTTATGCTGGGTAATTTGTAAAAAAAAAAAAAAAAAAAAAAAAACAGAAATTTATTTCTCACAGCAACAAAGGCTGAAAAGTGCAAAATCAAAGCGCCAGCAGATTCAGTGTCTGGTGAGGACTTGTTCTTTGCTTCAAAGATGGCACCTTTGTGTCTTCACATGGCAGAAGGGGCAAACAGTTCCTTCTCACCTCTTTTATAAAGGCACAAATCTCATTCATGAGGGCTCTCCATGACTTAATTACCTTCCAAAAGACCCCATCTCTTAATACTATCACATTGAAGATTAGGTTTCAAATATGAATTATGGAGCGATACATTCAGACTACAGCACCCAGCCACCAGTAGAATTTTTTTGCTGTTATCTTACACTCTCACCAAAACACTGGATAGCACTTGTTTTAAAAAAAAAAAAAAAAAAATTTTTCAGGCTTGAGGCACAGTGGGCTTTGTCATATCAATCCCAGATTTGGGAGGCTGAGGGGATGCATCGCTTGGATCCAGGAGCTCGAGGACCACCTGGGCAACATGCGTGAAACTCCATCTCTACGAAAAATTCCAAAAACTTAGCTGAGCATGGTGACACACACCTGTGCTTCAGCTACCTGGAGGCTGCTATGGATAATCACTGGCCTGGGAGCGTAAAGGTTGCAGTGAGCCGTGATTGCTGCCACTGCACTCCAGCCTGATGCAACTGAGTTTAGACCTTGTCTCAACAAAAAAAAAAAAAAAAAAAAAACTTTTTCAATCTGGATAGAGGAAAAATTACTATTTCTTTGCTTAGTCATGAATGTTACCCTTTCTTTCTCATTAAAGTTTTCAATTTGCTGATTTTCGTCTTTTCCTTTTACATCAATAGGAATCATTTGTTAGTCATCAGCGTGGGTTTTTCATTGTATATGTATAAGGTATAAATATGCATAATATTTTTCCTCAAGATCAAAATACACACACAACTTGGATTTATGTCTTCAGTGTCAAGTTCTAAGTTAAAAAATTAATGCAAATCTATTCTATATCTACACTTCAAAAAAGGTTATAGATTATGTCTTTCTGTATTATCGATAACATCCTTAAGTTAAAACCACATGTTTATCTTTTATAAATCTCATGAAGTAGTAATCCTTTCTGTATACCTCTATAGATTATTCCAATTATACTTAATCCAAAACCAAAAGTTTTTGATCAACTTTCAAGTAAAGTCATTTTATACTTTACTTGAAAGTACAAGAAGATGAAATTTACCCATTAACCTCATGCTACCTCTCAAATCCCAGAAGGTCACCTTAATTTTTACTGCAAATACAGAATTAAGTTTGAAGATAACCAACAGGTTAACTATACTCGTACAAAAGCACCATTACATCATTTATATAGAGATAGCTGTCATTATTTTTTATCTTTTATTGATTTTGAATATTCTAGTATTCATTGACTTAACAGAAAAATTCTGTGGCTTCTTAATATGAAATCAAAACATCACCTTTGGATCAGTGAATCCTAAGATTTATGAAGTTTCAGAATTTTCATCTCAGACTCCCAGGATAAACTGTGTACTTTATGTATAAGGTATGTGTCGAATGTCACCAAAAAGTCTGCTTTCAAAGACTTCAACATTAGGTAAACATGAGACTTAGATACAGAAAGAAAAAGTAGCTTTTCTGAATATGAATAAAGTTTATCAAAGTTTTCTGTGTTGTCAAATCATAGAAATTAATTCAAATCAGCTCTAATTGTATTTCAAATTTTGGCTGTTATGGTATAGTAAGTACATATTAAATAGTCACTTTGTGTGAGTCTTATGTATTGATATTTTAGAAAGACATATGATATACATAAGTATATCTCCCATAAAAATTATCTTGGCATTGCTCTATTTTGTAAGGGAGACTGTTTACAGACATCTCAATATCTTCAAGTATGGATATCACTTTACTTTAAAAATTTTTCAATCTCTGATATGGTTTGGCTATGTCCCCACCCAAATCTCATCTTGAACTGTAGCTCCCATAATTCCCACGTGTCATAGGAGGAACCTAGTGGGAAATAACTGAATCATGGGATAGTTTCCTCCATACTGTTTTCATGGTAGTGAATAAATCTCAAGAGATCTGAAAGTTTTATAAGGGGTTTTCCCTTTCACTTGGCTCTCATTCTCTCTTGCCTGCCACCATGTAAGGCATGCCTTTTACCCTCTGCCATGATTGTGAGGCCTCCCTAGCCGCATGGAACTATGAGTCCATTTAACCTCTTTTTCTTTATAAATTACCCAGTCTTGGGTATGTCTTTATCAGCAGTATGAAAACAGACTAATACAACCTCCAAAGTTCTTTTCTCCTAAAACTTAAAATAGCATAAATGCATGAAAATAATGAGTCTTCAGTTCACATTGTCATTTTGAATTATTTCACAATGAAAAAAATTCAACATCCACAAATCACTCACTCCTAGGTATCTTGTTAGGAAAAAAAAAAAAAGGACTTTCTTATTCAAGGTAAATGTCATTCTGCATTCCAATAGGATACCACAAGTCCACAGGTCTGTGTCAATAAACCAGAATAAGCCAGCAAATCTGACACTTACCTGCTAGATAACTGAAGCAATTTCTACTCGTTTATGGGGACTGTCTGGAATTTTAGCAGCAACGTGCTTTATCTCATACCACTAACTGTGTATCACCTGAAATCACTCTCAGAGATCTCAGGAAAAGCCATGTAGCTGATGCAGTGGCTCACACCTGTAATCCCAGCTACTTGGGAGGCTGAGGCAGGAGGATCACTTGAGCAGGAGGACTGAACAGGAATTCAAATCCAGCCTGGGCAATATAGTGATACCCTGTCTCAAAAAAAAAAGAAAGAAAAAAAACCAAGAAAAATCTGTGCGGGTGTGCACACACATTTTGCAGTTTACACAGCACTTCATTTACACTGTCCTGCCTAATTCTCATACCTTTGTTACCGTATGAAAAATTCTAAAATAGGGTAACACAATGGGTCTTCATTATATGGTGATTTACTCACCACCACAGTATCAACCTTGAACATCAGACCTGCAAAGATCTCATTATTTCATTAAAAGAATCCTGATTCATCATCATCAAATAACAGAAATGAAAAAAAAGATGGAAAAATATGAATTTTTAAAATTTACAAGCTCTGTCAACATACAAGTTTTATTATATATTTATCAGATGTGTCTTAAGCATTTGTTGAAATTTGTCTCACATCAGTAGGCTGATTGATTGGTTCAAAAAATGAGATGCAGAATTTGGCCTTTAGGTTTATCTGTATTACATATAAAAGTATAGATACACATATTAAAAGCATACATATACCACATGCATACACTGAACAGCATAAACACTGAACAAAACATAAATCTAATTAAAAAATCATACTTAAATATAAGATCAGAAGACTTTAATATGATGGCTAGTTATTAGTCACTCAGGAAAACTGAATAGACAGAAAGATTTAAGGAAGCAAATTGCTACTTCTCCTCCAGTAAGACTTTTGTAGGGAGCTGATATCTGAGGATTATTTCACAAGAGAAATTAAAGAGCTGACAAAGGAAGAAGGATTGGGTGCCTTTTTTTCAGATGAAGGACATGTTGAGGAACAAAGATTACAAGCAGGAAAGCAGCAAGAAACAAGAGGGATAATTACACTGTCAAGAGTGACAGAGTGATGGGATTTACTGAGGGGGCTGGAAATCTCAGACTCATCTGTGGGATATAAAACTCAGTCTCTGTGGTTGGCAAGGAAGAAAATCTTAAAAACAAATCCCTGAAGAGGATAGCACTGGCTCAGCAGAGTTCAAATATCTGCCAAAGTTCAAGTAGAAGGACTAGAATAAAAGCTCTGTAGTGATACATGCAAGGTAGTTATAAAAAATGGTCAAGAGAGGGGGTCAGATTTTGTGAAAAAGCCTGATGTCTGTGTGGCGACAGCAAAAAATGAAGATACACACTTACACACATACACACGGAATGCTTTCTTGCTAGAGATATTAGTGATATAGCGAGCATTCCTTAAAACAGTGAGACGGCAAAAAGAGGCAAATTTTGAAGTGACAATCTGTAGCTTTATTATTCTTAACTTGGTCTGAGCTGGTAATTAGCTAATCTGTTCCTGCTTTGCCTCCTGAAAGAATGAATAAAGATTTCCTGAGTGCCTACTATGGAGTGTGTACTATATTAGGGATAAATGAAATCATACAGTCATCCTAGAAGCAGAAATGATTACTCCAGTTTCATTAGTGATGTAGTAGGGAAAGAGAGGAAAATCTAATTCAGGCTAATTATATAGAAAGCTATTTTCATTACTGAAAGTTATGAGTTAGAAAAGACACAGCATAACCAGAACTGTACTAATTTAAATCTTGATGCATATGACAACTTAGATTTAAATTGTTAAACAGTTAAGAATGACTACAATTCAGTGAGTGGTATTTTTTCAGGGTCTGAAATTCACTAGCTCTCTGAAACCATCATTCCACTCAGGAAATTTTATGAATTTGTTTAGTTAAATCTAAGTTAAGTACAAGTGACTATGGTTTTACTGTTTAAATTTTTTACAAAGCCTGGGCACCTGGGGTTCTGATTACTTCCCTGGTGGATTTAATATCTACCTTTATATGTAGGACTTTACACAACTGGGTTTGCTTTAGAAGCAATGATCCCAAGTAGATTAACTCTCTATATCCCCAAGTAGATTGACCATTTGGCACATAGGATATATCTCTAAATCAACAACTCATTTTATTACCCCAAACTGTTTTACTTGTGTCCATCACTCCTCATTCTTGTGTTTTATTTTAAACATAATTGAAACACTTTAATATTTCCTTTAATGTTGGAAGATACTAATAAATTTAACTTAAGACAACTGACCCATTGCTATAACTTTTGTAAATACAGTAAAGCAAAGTATTTAAAATTCTGACTCATTAAAATAAAGAATAAGGCTGGGCGCAGTGGCTCACGCCTGTAATGTCAGCACTTTGGGAGGCCGAGGTGGGCGGATCATGAGGTCAGGAGTTCGAGACCAGACTGACCAACATGGTGAAACCCCGTCTCTACTAAAAATACAAAAATTAGCCGGGCATGGTGGTGCATGCCTGTAATCCAGCTACTCTGGAGGCCGAGGCAGGAGAATCTCTTGAACCTGGGAAGCAGAGGCTGCAGTGAGCCAAGATCATGCCACTGCACTCCAGCCTGGGTGACAGAGCGAGACCATCCCTCCCCCAAAAAAAGTAATAAATAAGTCTAGTTTCCAAGACACTTTTATCAAGATGGTTATCCCATAATGCTTTAATAAATGATGAAAAACTTGTAACTGCAGCATAGAATAATACCCTACCAGGTCTGATTGCAATGGAAAGATTTAAAGCCCTGTGAAATGAGTAAGCCCCTGCTACTTAGCACTGAAAGGGAATAATCAACAGATTAAAAGCATTGATGTAGCTAATTCTACTAAATCATTAGTTTTGCATTCTACCTACTAGCTTTTTAGTGATGGAACTTTAACTGTTACCGAAAGTGTAGTCAACTGGTATTATAGAAGGAAAACACAAGTGACCTAATCCAGAAGAATCATGCCAACCATAAAACTCAGCAGACTATTCATCACCATGGCAATAACTCTCAAAGCAGACACGGAAGCCAATTCATAGATTCCACTTTCAAACCAGGGGGTTTCTTGGGGGTGTATGTGTGTGTATATAATTTATCCAGTGTCCTGTGCCAAGCTAATAACAATCCAAGATGAAGCTTAAAGAAACTATAGCAGTGGCCCTTTTAATAAGACTGGGTCCTGACTCATGGAAAGGTAATCTGTTCCTCACTACAAAGAACCTTAGAGAATGTTACACAAACACAACAACAATAATCAGGAACGCTCTCCTGGGTGCTGAGTCATTAATTGAATTCGAAGAGTCAGGCATTACTCCTAATACCACCATATTTATGTGAGGATAGCATGTATCTTTTACATGAAAATACAAGTCCTGAAATAATAGATTTTACTATTTACATTTCAGTGAAATATTTATGCTTTGTGACTTACTTGAACACAAAATAACACTCCATTTCTGAGACTTTCAATAAGTTTAAACTGAAAATGTTGGTTGCAGAGATGCTATTTCTAGAAATATTTAAAGCACAATATATGTTAATATCAAACTTTGGTAGAAAATATTAAAGCCAATAAAATGGGCTAAAGGACACTATGAAAACGAAAAGACAAGCCACAGACTAGCAGAAAATATTTGTAAATCCATCTTTTTTAAAAACATTTCTTGTAAGGCACTGTGCTGGCAGCAAATTCCCAGTTCTTTTGTCTGAGAAAGTCTTCACTCCTCCTTCACTTTTGAAGGATAATTTTACTGGATACTGAATTCTAAGTGATTTTTGTTTCTGTTTTCCAATAGTTTAAATATTTTATTCAACTCTCTTCTTGCTTACATGTTTTTTGAAGAGATGTCCAACGTAATTCTTACCCTTAATCCCCTAAAGGTAAGGTGAAGTTACCGCTCAACCTTTCAAAATCTTCCCTTTGTTTTGAATTTCTGCAATTTAAATAAGATATGCCTGTCTGTAGATTTTTTGGTGTTTATCCTGAGCTTGGTGTCTGTCATTAATTTTGAGCTTCCAAGATTTGTGGTTTGATGTCTGTCGTTAATTTTGGAAAATTCTCAGTCATTATTATTTCAAATATTTCTTTTGATCCTTTCTCTCTTTCTTCTATTCATGGTATTCCCATTCTGCATATGTTACACCTTCTGTAATTGTCTCATAGTTCTTAAGTATTCTGTTTCAGTTTTTTCATTTTTCTTATGCCTTCAGTTAGGAAAGTTTCTATTGCCCTACCTCCAAGCTCACCGATTCTTTCATTAGCCCTCTCCAATCTACTGATGGCATCAAAGGAATCAAAGGCATTCTGCATTTCTGTTAGTTTTGAATTTCTTTAGTTGTGTCCCACAAATTTTGATATATTCTACTTTCATTTTTATTTAGTCAATGTATTTTTTATCTCCCTTGAAACTTCCTCTTTATCCTATGGATTATTTAGAAGCATGTTGCGTATCTTCTCAATGTTGGAGATTTACTCATCTTTCTGTTATTGATTGCAGTTTGACTCCACTGTGTTCACAGAATGCATGTATGATTTCAATCTGTCTAAATATGTTGAGGTACTTTTCATAAGCAGGAATATGGTTTATTTTGATATGTACAGTGCCTTCATTAATGTTTACATAGGTATGATTAACTCTCAAGGTCTGTACCTCCCCACAACCTCTTGAATAGTATTTCCAGATTAATCCTGTTTAAATACATTTTGATTTAACTATTCACAATACACTTCTAGGGATCAAGAACCTAAAATGGCTCCACACTGGCTATCACAACACTGTAAATTCACCTGTGTAGCTTCTGAAGTCCACCATCACCTGGAACCCTCTCCATTGTATCAACTCCCATCTCTATGACTTTGGGAGCATCTCAACTTTTCCTTAGTTTTGATAACTATATTGATAATTACAGTTATTTGATAAACATTTTTGTAGTACACACACACACACACACACACACACACACACACAGAGTCATTTACCCATTCAGCTAACCTATGAAATAGGTAGGATAATCATGATTTTACAACAGAGGAAATAAAAGCTCAGAGCTTGCTACTTGCCCAAGACCACCTAAGTGGCAGAGCCAGGTTTTAAATTCAGATCTTGATTACTCTAAAACTTCTGTTGTCCATCACTGGAAGAAGAATAAAAGCATGACTTTTCCTTTAGCACTTGATTCCATCCAGTTTAATTTAACCAATATTTGGGAGTATAAACTGTAAGCATGGAGCTAGGTACTTGAAGACAATC
Source organism: Rhinopithecus bieti (assembly GCF_001698545.2). Taxonomy (NCBI): domain Eukaryota; kingdom Metazoa; phylum Chordata; class Mammalia; order Primates; family Cercopithecidae; genus Rhinopithecus; species Rhinopithecus bieti. The sequence continues at coordinate 3,444,952 of NW_016803311.1, forward strand.
TGAAAAATAAAGATTCCACAAGATACACTAGAACTAGACTATAATTGTCTGCAGGCAGCTTAAAAACTATGGGACTTTAAGATAGATAATTCTAGTTTGTGAATAAAATTATAAACTCTTTGAGGGCAGGGGTCTTTTCTTTACCCTAGCATATGACTATTCAATCTTCTCTATATTTGCTTCCTGTTTTCCTTTTAAGAGAATTACGAACCTATTAGGACCACTATACACTGTTATCAGTATTGACTAGTTTCTGACAGTTGCTCATCAATACTTCCTTCCTTTTTGGTTCCTTAAGAGAGTCTCCCATAATAGCTATGTCCTCAAATTATAACATACCCCTTCTGTTCCTTCACTCCCCTCAGAAAATAACTGCATCTCCCACACAACTAAAAAAAGAGATACAAATGGCATGCCCTCCTTTACATTTAAATAAGAACATCTACAATAGCACACAAGGTCTATTAGATGTTAAATACTGCTTTAAAAATAGATTCACAGGCCAGGCGCGGTGGCTCAAGCCTGTAATCCCAGCACTTTGGGAGGCCGAGACGGGCGGATCACGAGGTCAGGAGATCGAGACCATCCTGGCTAACCCGGTGAACCCCCGTCTCTACTAAAAAATACAAAAAATTAGCCGGGCGAGGTGGCGGGCGCCTGTAGTCCCAGCTACTCGGGAGGCTGAGGCAGGAGAATGGTGTAAACCCGGGAGGCGGAGCTTGCAGTGAGCTGAGATCTGGCCACTGCACTCCAGCCTGGGCGACAGAGCGAGACTCCGTCTCAAAAAAAAAAAAAAAAAAAAAAAAAAAAAATCACAAATGACATTTAAAATATTCCATTTACTTATTTCAGAAATGCACCTTGTGCAAAAAGTTCAGTCAAAAATATATATCATAGTACCTTAAATGCATGTCTTTATGTGACATAGAAATTCATCTTTTTTAGATAGAATAATTAAAATGTCGTGGGCAACTGCTATCCAGGTTTTTAGCTAGCTTAACCAAATCCTCTAAACAGAATTCCTGTAGCCTTCGAAATGTTTATTCTTTTTTCAAAGTATTTTGAAGACAAATTCAGAATATAAAACTTTAATAAGACTTCCACCATTAAAATGTTTAATTGACTTTTTTTTTTTTTTTTTTTTTTGAGACAGAGTCTCTCTGTTGCCCAGGCTGAAGTGCAATGGCATGATCTCGGCTCACTGCAACCTCAGCTTCCCGTGTTCGAGCTACTCTCCTGCCTCAGCTTCCCAAGTAGCTGGGATTACAGGCGCCTGCCACCATGCCCAGCTAATTTTTGTACTTTCAGTAGAGACGAGGTTTCACCATGTTGGCCAGGCTGGTCTCAAAATCCCAACCTCACCCACCTTGGCCTCCCAAAGTGCTAGAAATACAGGCATGAGCCACTGCGCTTGGCCTTAATTGACTTTTAATTGTTTTTTTTACATCATGTGACTGACTTCATGTTAAAGATTCTAAGAGGTAAAGTATTTTCTGAATAGAGAAGATTTTTTTCTAGTATTCTTGCATAAACAGATTTCATGTTGTCTTCATGTAAGGGTGAATAATTTCAATCATCCCCCAAACTGGCAGCAAGAAGCTATTCAATGTGCTGCTAGCTAACCCCTACAGCTTGTGCAGTCATATTCTGAATGAAAAACAGAAGATAAAGTGTGTGTGTGCATGTGTGTGTGTGTAGGCAAAAGGAAGCTGGAGGGTTAATCACTATATATATCTCTTCCTTAAAATCTGATTTCAGGATGGAATTTTTTCATTTTATCCATAAAAAGGAAACAAACTAAAAAGGTAGATTTTTTTTCTTTCAAATCGGCTACTACTTAAATAACTGCCTACTCCTGAGAGTAGGTAAGCCTAAAGTTAAATTATGCATTTCATAAAACTCTAACCCTATTCCCAGTAACGCAGCTCATTAGTGACCAATTAACCCATTTTCATAATCCTATAGTAATCTCAGCCAGAAATGTTGACACATCTCTAGGGCTGGCTGGATAGTCTCATCTTAATGAAGATGAATGGTGTATCAAAGAAACTATGACTACACACAATTCGTCAAGGTGATCTACTGTATCGAGACCTTCATCAACAACGCATTCCATTTTGAGCCCCTTAGTACAAAACTCCCTTTAGGTTTTCCCACATAATCATGGTGATAATGACAACAACAATGAGGAGAAGATACCCGTAATAACAATAATTACATTATTCTGTGAACTTCTTTGTGCTCCACAATGTACTAGGCATTTTATATATACTATCTCATTTAAGCCTAACACTCCCAACACTATACCCTCTTTACAACTATAAAACTTAAGGCTCAGAGAGCATGCATGCCCAAAACTAAACAGTGAAGACTATGAAACCCGGTCTTTTTGCTACATCCTACACTCACTATCTACATAAAAAAGCAACTGGTAAATGTTCCTTAAAACTATTTTTCTTTAAATAGTCAATTATTTTTTGGAGAAGTCAAATAAATGACTTACTGTTTACTAAGAAATATTTCTTAAAGATAAAAAAGAATATGATTTGCAATAAAGAGAACACAAAAGTACTTGCCAGATTACTCATAGTTTGGAGGTTACGTGGCCACAGGAGAATGAAACTCTTGGGCTAGCTCTGAAGATTAAAGGACATGTTGTTAATCATTGTTAAGGCCTTGAATACAGTCACCTCAGTCATTATGCAAGGAACAGAATAAGTAAGCTATGAGAGGAAATTTTCTTCTAGACTAAGACACAGAAATAGCAGCTGCAACATTAGACAAAAATGACCACCTAGGTAGTCATGACCACCACACTAGAATCGAACAATACCTAAATAATGGAGTACATGGAGATGATTTTACTAGCAGCTGACCAGCATTCCTCTCCCAAAACAGATACTGGAAAGAAATATAGTATATTCGTCCATTTTCACACTGCTATAAAGATACTATACAAGATTGGGTAATTTATAAAGGAAAGAGGTTAAAGTGACTCCCAGTTCCACAGGCTTAACAGGAAGCATGGCTAGGAGGCCTCAGGAAACTTAGAATCACGGTGCAAGGTGAAGGGAAAGTAAGCCCGTCCAACAGGCGAGAGGGGAGTGTGTGTGAAGGAGGAACTGTTCAACACAATAAAACCATCAGATCTCATGAGAACTCACTCTCTATCAAGAGAACAGCATGGGGAAAACCATTCCCATGATCCAATCACCTCCCACTAGGTCCCTCCCTCAACACAGAGGGATTCTGGGGATTACAATTTGAGATGAGATTTGGGTGGGGACACAAAGCAAAACCATTATCCTATAATAATTACGTTCATTCAGTAGTATCCTGGCACCTTTAAAAAACCTAGGTATATCTTTTGTGAGATGAAGAAAAAATAAAAGGACATGCGAAAAAACCTCAGCCCAGAGATAAGAGGACCACGTGTTCTTGGTGGATGAAAAAGTAACAACAACAGATATAAAGGCAGGTAAAAAGAAAACCAACCAAACAGAAAAACTCATGGAGATAGAAGAAATATCCATTCCATTTTACTAAGCATCATACCACATATATCAAGGCATCCAGATGAATGATTAAAATTCTAGAGAAGGGACTAGGGTTTTCTCCACAGCAAGAAAAGTAAAAACATTGAAAATAATATAAGCTGGTTTTAATGGAAAATTCATTTTATTTTATTTTATTGAAAAGGGGTCTCACTCTGTCACCCAGGCTGGAGTACAGTGATACAATCTCAGCTCACTGCAGCCTTGACCTCCTGGACTCAAGGGATCCTCCCACCTCAGCCTCCGGAGTAGGTGAGACCCACAGCTAACTTTTGTATTTTTTGTAGAGACAAGGTTTCTCCATGTTGCCCAGGCTGGTCTCAAACTCCTGAGTTCAAGTAATCCTCCCACCTCAGCCTCCCAAAGTGCTGGGATTACAAGAGTGAGTCACCACGCCTGGCCAGAAAATTCATTTTTAATTACCTATAGATTAATAATTCCTTCAAAAATTTCCAAGTGATGTGTAATTCTAAAAATGCCAATGCTTTCAAAACCATATAATCAGTTTAGTTTTGTTTTCTTTCCTCCTCAGTTGCTTCCTCCTCTCCCTTTTCTTCTATTTGTTCGCCAGTTAATTCAGAAACAACATATAAGATGGCCCTGTCTTACTACTGTTCCAGGGGCACTAGGCTACAATAACATTCAAAAGTTTCATGCTTAAAAAGATTCTCTGCATCTAACTGTTAATTCCCATTTAACTCACTGTGACAGTTCACAATATTAATACTTTTACCTTACATTTTTCATAATAAAATACTTTCATACCCATGATCTCAATTGATTCTTATAACATGTAAGCTGGAAGGTAAGCAGGTCCAACTGCCACATCATTCCCATTTTAAAAATAAGCAAACTGACACAAAGACGTCAAGGAACTAGGGTCACAACACTGAAGGGCATCTGCAGCACAGCCCAGGTGTTGACAGGGAGCTCCGAACACCTAGCCTGGGACCCTCATCACGACTTCACACTAACAGCATTTCATGGATAACTGCAGTATTTCTGAGTATATGCAAATGACAAAGTTTCCAAAGAAACAGCAGACTGATTTAAATATACTAATTTTTCTACAAATGAACTCACCTCAGAAATGAAAATAAGCTCCAATTTTTAACGTTTCTACTTCAGTCCAATGAAGGTTAAATTAAAGGGGTTCTGCATGTAACAAAATGATAAAAGTAAAATATTCATTTTGAAGCACAATATGCAACCCATAGTTGCTTTTGCTTAATAAGTATAAGTATATTTCATTCTCTCCTATACTTTTTTGTTCCCTCTTTTTTATCAAGATTCAAAATTATATAGATGGAAACAATGAAGAGGAAAGAGATCATGAAGGATCAAATATTGTCAAATGGTGCATCCCATGTTAATGCTACTTGACTTAATCCTTACAGTAACCTTGGGAAGTAGTGAAAAAGCTAACATTCTAAGATTAAAACTATGATTTGAATCCATGTCTAATCCCAAATACCTCAAAGCTACTTTATTTTGCATCTTTTTAATATTTTTCTAGCATTTTATAAACTGTAAGTAAAATAGGCACATTTAAGTATTTCTTCTATGTAGTTGGGCACATGTATTGAGCTCAAAGCCTATAAACATAGTAATCAGGTTATTTAAATTGTAGACCTTTTAAAAGTACATGTTATTAAATGTAACCTATATCTGTGTAACTTACTATTGTAAAATATATGTTGAATATGTATCCATCAATTAAATATTTAAATAATCCATAATTGGGGATATTTTTAAAAACTCAAATAGAAAAAAATGCCAATAATAGGACAAAGACGAAGAATTTGTGGTTTTTTGTGTTTTGTGACAGGGTCTTGCTCTGTTGCCCAAGCTGAAGTACAGTGTCACTATCATAGCTCACTACAGCCTTAACCTCCTGGGCTCAAGCAATCCTTCCACCTTGGTCTCCCAAGTAGCTAGGACTACAGGTGTGTACCACCACATCCAGCTACTTTTTAAATTTTTTTGTAGAGATAAGGTCTCACTATGTTGCCCAGGCTAGTCTCAAACTCCTGAGCTCAAGCAATCCTCCTGCCTCAGCCTGCCAAAGTGCTGGGATTATAATCATGAGCCACTGTGCCCGGCCGAGTTTGTGTTTTAAACCAAAAACTACCCTAGTAGTGGCACTTTAATGAACTATAATAATTAACAATATTAACTTTTTTATAACATGAGTCTAGCAGCAAGGAAAATGGACTTTGGAGTAAGGGAGATCTGCATTTGAATTCCAACGCCGTAAGTTAACACTATGGAAATACTGAAGATGAGAATTCCATTCTTCTGTACAGATGTTAATATAATAAAAAAATCACTTGCCTGCAGGCCACACATATTTGACAACCTGAGCAATGTCATAAAGAAAGTGTAAAACCTATATGGCTAGCTAAATAGATGTCACACCCTCTATGTGCTGAACTTCTGCATTTTACTCACAGAAGACGCCCTCAAGCTTGGTTAAGATCTTATTAATAAATCTTTCTTTTTGTTTAGGTTCTAATGTTTCTACTTTTTTATACAAACTTTATACAAACATTTTTTATACAAACTTTAAAATTAGCAATCAATCCGCAGCAGGTTAGAAGCATTAAATTTGAATTTAGGAAGTTAGGGTTGCTAGATGTGGCAGAAAGAAAGAATATAAGAAAGAAATTGATATATTATAATAATAAGAGAAAAATAATACAAAAGATGCAAAGAAAAAATGCATAAGGCATCCTGAGAGTATGTGATCTAGAACCAAACAACCAAGCATATATCAATACCCTCCATGGAGACACTGTATTACAGCCCAAATAAACAGTATGCATAATGATGAATTTACATTATGCTTACGAAGGATGGGATGTGCTCAATGCTTATAAGAAAAATTATCCTAAATCATTAAAAAAATAAAATCTTCATATTTAAAGTAACGCGCTTTAATTCATGTAGCTAGACAGCTAGGAAACTCACTTGTTTTTGAATTTGAAAAGCACACTATTAGGTAAACCTGATAAACGAGATGTTAGAATAGTTAATAGAACAACTATTAAGGGCTCAGGCCTCATACCTAGTACCAGATAGTGTACTAAACACAACAGTGTAGGTTTTTTCTTTCAAAAAGCTCACAGCTCAATAGAAAGCACCACCATAAATATGAATAAATTGTAATACTATTTGGTACTGTAACAGAGGTTAAACAAAAGACATATAATGTTTAGTTTTCTCCTTTTATGACATTATCAGCTACTGAAGTTCAAAGCCTAGACGCTTTAGTTCAGAAAGGGTTGCGAAGCATGACTTTAAGAAGGCTGAAACAAACAAAATAGTTTAGAAGAAATATACCAAAGGCAAGACACTGTAACATAGATTAAAAATAAGCATCAGAAGTTCCATCCCTCCTCCTTTCTACAAAGAAAAATAATGACAATAACAACAACTAACATTTAATGAGAGCTTACTGTGTTCCAGGCTCTGCCCTAAGTGCCCAACGTATATGAACTCATTTAATCATCACAATGACCTTATGAGGGAAGATCTATTATTATCCTAAATTAATAGATGATAAAATTGAGGTATGAAGACACTAAATTATTTGCCCAAAGTGACACTGGTAAGTGAAGAACTAAAATGGTAAACAGAAAGTGTGGCTTCAGAGCCCATGATGCTAACTATTACGTACCCAAATATTAAAAACTTAATGATGCCATTGTGTTGTAGAAGGTACAGTTCTCAAAGCATATCCTAGTGACTCTTTTTTAAGAGCTATTATTAAAACTGTTTCAACAGTCCTTCAACACAAATTATTTTCCATTTTTGCTCATTTACCAATATATGTTTATGATTTGGATCTATTTGCTCTATATTCCTCAGGTGCTTTTGTAAGTACATCAAAATTTCCATATGACTCCTGCCATTAAAAACTCAGAGACTAAGAAAGAGTAGCATTTTTCCATTTTTTATACAAACTTTAAAATTAGCTAAACAAATAGTAAATGAGGAGAATTCGCTCTTCATAGAAATATTATTTTAATCTTACATACAAACTACCAAAATACATATATTTCCTAGTGGTATTTCTGGTAGACAGTGTTTAATACATAGGAGCTAATATTTTAATCATGAATATCCAACTATTATTCTAATTAATATCACTTTTATTCTAACTAATATTAGAGTCATTTCTCAAATGCCAGCAATATTTCCCATAGGTGTAAATGATCATTTAGAAACACATCCACTCTGAGTGACTAAGAAACCCTTCTGTACATTGCAGCTATTAGTAGGCTTCACATAATTACAAGATTTTGCCTATAACGCCTATTCACCTAAGTTGTGAATATTAAGGATAAATAATATTGTTAGGAAAATTTAAAGATGGGCTTCTGTCACTTAAATACCCAAAGTTAACTTACATTTTCAATATGTTTGGTGCTTGAAGGATTAATCTATACTAAAAATATCAAAATAATTCATTGAACTTACTGAAGGTCCTTCTATAAGGACATTCTTAGCCCTGAAGATAAAATATTAACAAAGAACAACTTCCCTCTAACTCACTTTATCCCCTGGGCCATTCTGCATTTACCTTAAAGCACTTATGTTGTATTTAATATCAGTCATTTGTTTGCATATTTGTCGCATAGTTGGAATATAAACTACAAAAGGACACAGGCCAACTTGCTTTTTTTGTAATACCAGCACCTACAAAGTCCTGGCAGTAGCAGGTGCTTAATAAATGTTTGTTGAATCCACATACAAGCATATATCTTCATTCCAAGGACTTCAGATTAAATCATTAAGCATGCCACAGTTAAACAGTCCATGGTGGAGCTAAATCTACCAACCCTGAGACTTGACTCTCAAGAGACTTTCATTTGGTCTTATTCTGACCCCTTTGCCCACAGAGGCATGTCTATGCAGATTGCTCTAATATAGCACAGACTACATTCCTGGATTACTCTTCTAAGCCTAGATCCTTTAATCTATAATAATAGCTACCACTCACTGATAGCACTCTATGTGCCAGGTACAACATCAAACACATCATATACCTTAGTTCATGTGATCTTTACAATAACCTGAGAGTAGTATTACTCCCATTTTACAGGTGAAGATGCTGAGGCCTTAAAGAGGTTATGAAAAGTGTTTAAAGTCCCAAGGTCATGGAGTAGAGGCAAGATTTGAGCCACATTTGTCAGACAGTACAGTCCACATTCTCGATCACTGACATTCCTAAACAGAAAGTATGATGATTAATTTTGGGTGCCAACTTCATTAAATTAAGGAATACCTAGATAGCTGGTAAAACATTACTTCTGTGTGTATCTGTGATGGTGTTTCTGGAAGAGATTAGTGTGTGAGTTGGTGGACTGGTGAGAAGGATCTGCTGCCCTGAATGTGGATGGGCACCCATCCAATCGACTGGGGGACCAGATGGAACAAAAAGGTGGAGGAAGGGTGAATTTCTTCCTACTCTTCCATAGTCAGGACACCCTTCTTCTTCTGACCTTGGATGTTAGAACTCCAGGGTCTCTGGCTTTTGGACCCTGAGACTCATACCTGCAGCTCCTCGAGCTCTTAGGCCCTCAGCTTCCCTGGTTCACAATCGACTAACCTGGTTCTCCAGCTTGCAGATGGCCTATCGTGGGACTTATTGGCCTCTACAATTGTGTTAGTCAATTCCCCTAATAAACCTCTTATAATCCATCCATCCATCCATCCATCCATCCATCCATCCATCCATAAATACATATCCTATTGTTTCTGTCTCTGAAGAACTCTGACTAGTACAGAAGGCTACTAGTAAACAAAGCTTTTCAAAGAAGCCTCTAAAGGTCCCTTGAGAGTCACTTTAGATAGTTTTAATGAGCTTTTAAAAGCAATGTTTGTTGCCTTGTGGGAGTCTACCATTTTCAACTCTTACATTCTCTGACACACAGGGACTCAGGAATACAGAGAATACTAACCAAAAGAAGCTACTCCGAGGTGATGGCAAAGTTAAGGATAAAAATCATGCTCAAAGGAAAAATCTGAGCAGTCTAGAAATCTTGTGAGCAAAACACTAGAAAAAAAAATCAAACTCCTAGATGCACAATCTTATTGCATAAAGGACCAAATCCCTATTAATAACTAAAATCCTTATAGGGCTTAAAAACTCTAGAGCACTTACAAGTATACACACTAAGTTCACTAAATAGGAAATTCCTAGGCTGGGAGCGGTGGCTCACACCTGGAATCCCAGCACTGTGGGAGGCCAAGGTGGGCAGATCATGAGGTCAGGAGTTGGAGACCAGCCTGGCCAACATGGTGAAACCCCATCTCTACTAAAAACACAAAAATTAGTCAGGTGTGGTGGTGTATGCCTGTAATCCCAGCGACTCGGGAGGCCAAGGGAGGAGAATTGCCCGAACCCAGAAGGTGGAGGTTGCAGTGAACCAAGATCGTGCCACTGCACTCCAGCCTGGGCAACAGAGCAAGACTCCATCTAGAAAAAATTTTAAAAATAAAAATAAATAAACAAATGGGAAGTTCCTGAGGCAAAAAAACTGCCGCCAGAACATATGTGTCACATAGATTTAATGCTAAAACTTTCATGAGAGGCAGTGGAAACAGGAATAAGGCTAAGGAATAAGACAGTCTCTCCCAAGTTTAAACTTCAGCTCTGCCAGTTAATACATGACTTCAGGAAAGGTACTTATCAACTACTCTGAGCCTCAGTTTCCAGTATGTAAAATGGAAACAATAATACCTCCCTGTAGTGAAATTAAGAGAAACATGGCTAATGCATCATGTCCACAACCATTAAGTTGAGTACATCTATGTGGATTGGTAATGATAGAAAAAAGGTAAATTTCTTTTTTAAAAAATGGTGCTTTTAGTAACCTGTATGTTCCAAAGCAGCTGCAGCCAAGAAACTGACCAATAATGGAGACTTGTCCTAAAGTCCAAGTTCCCAGGCAGAACTGGACTGCCCACAAGGGAGACCCTACCCAGAGAGGTATATCTAAAAAACTGCTCTTCAGCAACGTGGGCTTCATGGGCAGGCAGCTGCATAGAGTCATGGGCTCAAAAGGTCCAGGACCTTGTTCTGTGATAATAATCTTTAAATTCTTAATAACTGTATCTTTGAATTTGTGTTTTGTACATAAAGCCCAATGGGATAACAGAGCTTGGCTTAACACTGTGGCTCATGTGCAGTCCTGCTCCTGGCCAGCCCCCTCCACTAGGAACAGAAACTGGGTTGCAGAGAGGAAATGGCCACCCCCTCTTGAGCCAGTGGTGAGATACCACTTTAGGTAGGTGACTCAGTGGCGTCCTCTTGCCCACCCCCAATTCAGGCACCAAGTGAATCCTGGCAGGACTGTTTGTAGGCTGATCATTTGCAGTTTGGGGTAGAAGGGGAAGGTGACTTTCCTAGCTGGAACCCCCACATTTCATTTTGCTCTTGGCCCTGCAATTTATCTAGCCTGCCCTGTCCCTGACTTTGTGATGGCAACAAAAACACTACCAAGAGAAGAGAGGTAATTGGTTAGCAAATATCATTTTTTAAAGTGTAAAGTCCACTGGGAAACTATTAGCTACTCCAGGTTAGATTAATCAAACTGTTGCCTTTGCAACATGGCATTGAGACCAGCAACACCAAGTCTTAATGATTAAGGAAAAAGAAACTTTGTTCTAGAGTGGAGCTCAACAACCATGGATATAGCACTTTGTTAAAAGAGCTGGCCTCTTCCTTCCTCTTTCACCTTATGAGATACCACGTGATAGCGTCTTCCTCTGCCCCTTCCTTATTTAATTGGTCCTTCAAAGAAATTTATTTAAATGCAGATACTGTTCTAGATCCAAGTATACAAGGATGAACTACAGTGACTGAAACTGACCAGTAAGAATAACAATAGCTAATATTTGAGCACTTGCCAGCTAATATTTGCTGCCTAAAGCACCATTGAGAAGGATTCTCACGACTCTTTCAAGGTTCCAGGCTCTTTAATTCTAATAACAAGCCTATGAAGGTAAGTTGTAATACTGTCCTATTTCAAGAGACAAGAAAATTGAAATATGTAGAATTTGAGTAACTCACAAATTCATACAGGTACTAAGTGGTAAAGGTTGGTTTCAAACTTAAACAATTACAACACAGTATGATAAATGCTGAAACACAGGTTATGGGAATAGTATAAACAAGAATTTAAGTAAACCAAGTAGTTATGGATAACGTTAACAAATACTTTTAAAAGTCTTGTGTGAACTAGCCTAAAAACTTAACTGTCTATGATGATGATGATGATGATGATGATGATGATGATGATTACTAATTTTTGAGATGGAGTCTTGCTGTGCCGCCAGGCTAGAGTGCAGTGGCGTGATCTTAGCTCACTGCAACGTCCACCTCCCAGGTTCAAGTGATTCTCCTGCCTCAGCCTCCCGAGTAGCTGGGATTACTGGCATGCACCGCCACGCCCAGCTAATTTTTGTATTTTTAGTAGAGATGGGGTTTCACCATGTTGGACAGGATGGTCTCCATCTCCTGACCTCATGATCCACCTACCTCAGCCTCCCAAAGTGCTGGGATTACAGGCGTGAGCCACCACGCCTGGCCAATTGTCCATTATTTTTAAAAGTATTTGTAAAGAAAAACTCTGTTTCAAAGAAATTAGTATAAAAGAACACTTTACAACCTAATTGATTATTACAGACTAAGTTCAGTAGATTTTAGCTTCCTCACCTGAGAAACAAAAGAACTAGACTAGATCAGGATAGCAAGTACATGACGTTTGTGCGGGCACTCCCCATTCCCATAAAAGACATCAATAATTTATCATTACACTCTTTAATGCTGAGCTGAACCCAAAAATGTGGGAATTCTCAACCTTGCTCTAAACAGCCACTACTAAATTCTAAAGTCAGCATGGAAATGGAAACCAGGTATTATCCCTGAATTAGACAATCTCCACAGTCCCTATCTGACTCCAAAAATCTATGACTATGTATCAAAAAAAAAAAAATTCTTTAAACCACAGAAAAAGAAATCACTTTTATTTTGTCAGGTGAGTGTACCAATCATTGCTAGCAAAATACAGACCTCTCATTATTTACTTTCAAATCCTTGAAAATACACAAAGAGGAATTAAATAAAGACACTGCCCCATCTTTAAAATTTTCATAGACTATCTAGACAATAGCTCAAGTTCTCTGCCTTTTAGTAGAAACATCAAGAGCTATGAGCTATTATATGCGGTTTCCCAGTACACGTAAGTTTAAAACAACAAAGGATGAATGACTAGGGCAAATACGTTGTCCAAATGAAACTAGTTAACATTATTAAACTGAATTACTATCATGACAATAAATGCAATCATGCCATAAAATGTCACAAAGCCTTATGAGGGTTGAAGGGTTACATCATTTTCTTTAACACACAGCTTTTATGTGGGATTGCATTCTATGAACACCTTTATAGGAGAAAAAGAAGCATCATACAATTATATAATCAGGCCAGTACTGGTATTTTTGAGGTGAGTTTGCCTATACCAGTGTATTAAACAAATGTTTCAGTCAGTGATGCATCTAATAGATAACTAATCTTTCCTTGAAGCAGGAGTCAGGGGGAGACTTCCTAGAACTAAACTGCCCTCAGTAGTACTGTGTCAAAGGATTATATTGCATGCTAACCAGCCAGTCAATCCTCCTTAGCTGCTAAATATAATTTAACACCTAGAATATCAGCCCCATATTATTATCTGCCTAATCAAACACTTCTCCTTGATTTCTAATTTGTTCAAAATAGAACAAATTTTCTTTCCCACCGCAAGCTTTCTCACCATAAGCTTACTCTTCAAATGTTCTCACTTATTTTAACGGCACTTCCTTTCTCCTCATCACTCTAGCCATTGGTGACTCTATCATCGCACGTCTGGATTATCAAAATGAGCTTAACTGGTCTTCCAATTTTAAATAACTTCCCCCTTCTAATCAATCTTCTTTTTCTAAGACTGTAAGAATTCATTCAAAAAGCACTGCTGTCCTCTCTCTCAGAACCAACAATGGCAACACATGAGATCATACAACATAAGAAACATTAGCTTATTAATCAAGAAGCTTGGGTTCTAGCCCCAATTCCTCCTCTCAGTAATTTGAGCAACTCAGTTTGGTTTCCTTACCTGAAAAGCAAATCCTGGATTAGAAGAGCTCTGGAATCCCTTCCATAGGACAACAACAAATCTCTTATCCTGGAAATCATGGTTCACCATAATTTAGCTAATCAAACTCACCTGCGATCATCCCCAAGCATATTCTCCTATTGTCTGCTACTGTTTGTATGCTCCTGAATTATGTCAGTTACCATAGCGCCCTACTAATTAGTTCTTCTTAGAAAATGAACTAATCTTCCTTTCTTACCAAAACTGCTCTCAAACAAAAGGGTTAACAAGGGACTCCTTTCTTCGTCTTTTCTGATATTTTAAATTCTCTACAGTCAATACATATTTTGTATGCAGGAAGTGTTCAGAGAAAATAAACTTTTCAAACCAGAACTACAAAGTAAAATTATCTCAATACATGAAGCCTAACCTAGTAACCCTCAATAATATATCCTATTTTTCTTCCTAGAGATTTTATTTGCTGTGCACATTTGGAATATTAACTTTAAAACAACCTATATAAACTGTGGTCCTAATGTAAAGACTCAACAGTTAATAAACTGATTTTATTTTGGTTCTTTTAAGTGCACGGTCTAATTTATTAATGGTAAGCTGAAGTGGATATCATATATAGCTAATATGGTTATGAGAAAGTGCTTAATCTTAGTACATTAACAAACTTACTCCATTTCCTAGAAACCCAATCTATTTTTCAAACCAAAATGCACTATTTTAGGAGCAACTGGTTAGTTCCAGTACTACCAGTGCAGTAATTTTATAAGTTAAATTATTTTTGTGAACCGATCGGAGAACCCCTAGTTACCATCTACAACACTAATAGTAAGAAAGTGGCAAATGATCAAAAAAGTAACTAGTGGGGACCCCAAAACATATTTTCCTTTCCCTCAGCCATCATTCAGCTTACAGAAGGAAGAAATGAATGATCCAGAGATAGTACCCTATTCTCCAGAATCTTCAGTGACTTGATTTCAATATAAAACAGCATAAATACTCCAATTTAAGAAAAAGTAGCCAGGCGCAGTGGCTCATGCCCGTAATCCCAGCACTTTGGGAGGCTGAGGTGGGCAGATCACAAGATCTGGAGATCGAGACCATCCTGGCTAACATGGTGAAACCCCATCTCTACAAAAATACAAAAAATTATCTGGGCATGGTGGCAGGTACCCATAGTCCCAGCTACTTAGGAGGCTGAGGCAGGAGAATTGCTTGAACCAGGGAGGTGGAGACTGCCTCCAGTGAGCCGAGATCGCACCACTGCACTCCAGCCTTGGCAACAGAGCAAGACTCCATCTCAAAAACCAAAACCAAAACCAAACAAAACCAAACAAAACAAAACAAAAGTAATGCCCCATGCATGCAAAAAGGGCAGAGAATTTGCTATCAAAAGGTCTGTGCCAAGCCCCACAACTCAATAACTCATAGTCAAGTCTCAGAGCCCCTTATCCTCAGATTCCTTAACAGCAAAATGGGAGAAAATCATAATACCAGTCATGTCTACTGCATAAGATCACTGAGAAGCAAATGATATAACAATGTAAAATGTTTTGAAAACTTCAAAATTCTTCACAAATATCAATTAAAATATTATGAAGCAATATTCTTAAGTCAAATGCTCACCAATTTTAAGTATTCAACTATTACCAAATAAATTCACCAAGTAGGAAAACTAAAGTGATGAGGATTAGAAAGGAAAGAATTATCCTCAATAATATCAATTTTCTAAGTCTGGATTTTACACATTTTTTTTTTTTTTTTTAAAGTAGGACACACAAAACTCTACAGAAACAATTTCAGTCAATTAAGTGTCTGAACACCTACACCTTTTCTTAAAGATCTCCAGGGAGAGAAATTCCACAGTTCCCTTTGTATTTTTCACTCTGGATCTGAACAACTCAGATAAAGTATAAGCACGTAGCTTTCATTCCTTTCATCTGATATAAAGAAAGGAAAATATACCCAGTTGGTTTAAAATGGAATAACTCTAGGTAGAAAATTCTATTCTGCAACAAGTTTTATGTCAGGTAAAGACAAAATATCCAATGTATAACAGATCTAAGCTTTTCCTCTTTTATTCACATATACTCCTTAAAGGGCAAAAACATCCATTGCCTAGCCCCTCTTCTCATCAAAAAAACCCTATCTGGTTTCCTAAATTTCATAATGGAATGCTAACTTTGACACTTGCTAATCCAGAATATAAAACGTATAGTCTTCTCTTCCCTCCATATCATAGAACATCAGCACTTTATGTACTTGTCATATGTTAACGTTAAACTCCAGCAAAGGTAAATACTGAGATAACTGATGCCAGAGGGAACTTAAGGTACTTTTAACTATTTTTGTCAAGATCCATCCTAGTGTTCTTTTGGAAGAGCTAAATGTTGAACTATATTAACCTTCATTGGTCATAAAATGTATTGATTACCTATTCAAGGTTATGCCTTAGGCTCTCACTAAGGGCCAATATAAGAAATGAGTAATTAAAATTTTTATTCCAGTTTCCAACACTGTCCAATAGGTTTTTCAATATATCTTTTAATATAATATTATTTATAGCACTCGCTGTCTGTGGCATTTCATTGACAATTCATGCATTATAATTTATTGAAATTCTTATTTGCTTGTCTATCACGTACCCTGGACAGTATCCTCAAGGGTAGGAATGTCTTGTTCAACATTATTTCTCAAACACTGAGCAAAGGGCCTGCACATAATAGAGCTCAATAATCATTTGCCTAATGATTAAATCATTTATAATAATTTGTTTCCAAGATATATGTTCAGTCCAAAATAGAAAATAATCTCCTTACAAGAAACCACATTTTCCACATTTTCCTTTTGTTTTTCTTCTTCACTCTTGCTGTGACTATGCCTCACTCAAAGCAGGGACTCAATAAATACTTGATGATGACAATAACAATTAAGATAGCGGCAGTGGTAGGAAGAAAAATTAACCTAATCAAAACAACATATATCATATTGTTCATAATATCTTTGTATTACATTGTTCATTATTTATTAAAATCAAACATAAAATTAAGTGATTATATGTTGAGATTACAGATATTTTCTTCTTTATTTCCTGTTTTCTAACATTAGTTAGGGAATATCAGTTGTGCTTCCACACATCAGTAAGCCCAAAATAAATCAGTTCCTTATGTAAACAAAATCTAGCAGACTATAGTACTTCATCTAAGAAAAACGAATCTCCTTCCGTAGAATAGTTACACTTCAGAAACCTAAAAGCCCACTGCCTTTTGTTCCTTTTGTCTAAGATTTCAGATCACTTTCCTGTTTCTTCCTGCTGAGGACAACTTTCTCCAGAATTGGACTCTATCTTTCTAAACCTGCCGGGTGCTTGGATGAAGATAAGAAGAAAATGGGGAGCCAAGAGTGACAACGATCTCCCACCCTGTAGAGGACACACCTGCCACTCCAGTGCTGAGTGAGAGTTTGCCATGGCCCTGCCCTAATTCCAACTCCAGTTTTAGTTCATAGCTGGCAAAGCAGTTGTCCCTGACAAACAAGCTTGGCTTCATACTCCATCCTATGGCAGACATACATGCACATGCACACACAAAAAATGCTCCTATTTATATATGAAACAATGTTTACTACAGTCCAAGGTGCTTTGATCCCATAAGCAGTCCAATCACTCAATGAAGATAAAAACCTAAAAAAGAAATTCCTTGACATGTGTCTATCAAGATAAACTCCCCCCCGACTCAATTTGAGCATTTGCGTTGTACTCTACCTAAGTTTTCATTTTCCCAGAATCATAGTGTTTGAAAAGTATACCTCTTTATGGTCTCATATGGACAATGCTAGACTCCAGAAGTATAGGCAGATGAAGAGATGAATCTGACACCTGGAAATATTCACTCTGGTTCCCAGATTCAAGAAGCCTCAAGCAGTGAATAATTGCTCAACACCAACCACAGGATGCCAAAGTAAGCCAGCAAGAATGAAAACAGTGGATGCTTTTCATCGCTTTGTTGAGTACTTGAAACCATAGCTATTATTCATATGATACTGAATAGAAACATACTTCCAGCATTGCTGTGTGTAAACATGTTGACTATCCATATAAGCAATTTTTAAAGACCATGGTTCAGAAACATATCTACCAATTAAGATTCTGGATTTATATTAACTCAAAAAGAAGCATCTTATGTAAAAATATCCCTTCTTTTTTTAGTATCGAAAGGATTTTCTTTCTGAACCCTTCAGCTCAAGCTACAGTATACTGCAAGAACAAAACTCTTAGTACATTAGACAGTAAAAGTAAATGTTAAGATACAGAAGGACACTGTTTCTCTCCTTGTCACAATAAGGACCAAATCCTTAGTTCAGCATTCAATAATCCACATTATCACTGGGTGTGGTGGCACATGCCTGTAAATCCCAGCATTTTGGGAGGCCGTGGCGGGCGGATCACTTGAGGTCACGAGTTCGAGACCAGCCCGACCAACATGGTGAAACCCTGTCTCTACTAAAAATATAATAATTAGCCAGGCATAGTGGTGTTTGCATGTAATCCCAGCTACTAGCAAGGCTGAGGCAGGAGAATCGCTTGAACCTGAGAGATGAAGGCTGCCGTGAGCTGAGATCACGCCACTGTACTCCAGCCTGGACGACAAAGTGAGACTCCATCTCAAGAAAAAAAAGAATCCACATTATCAATGTCTGCCTTCTAGCCTCAACTCCACTGATCCCAACATTTATTCATTCATTTTGGCAAAAATATATGGCACTATAGCAACAAACAAGGCTTCAATGATCCCAATCCTAAAAAGCTCACATCCAAGTGTCCTCCAGGCAAACCAGTCAATTAGTGTGCCCTGCAAACACTTACTTAACAAATACTTAATGGATAGATTAAATACTGGGCAGTTTCAGAAACTAGGGACATAGCAGGAAAAAAAGGGGGCAACATTTTTTGCCTTTACAAAGGTCACAACCCTAGTGAAAGAAAGAATATACCTATCCCTTGTACTTTTATGCTATGTTCATGCCATTTCGCTCTCTCTTCCCTCCCTCCTCTGTACTTTCCCTCCTCCTTAGTAACCTTCTTACCATATTCTACTTATACCATAGCTCAGATAACATGTTAGACGTTAACTAGACTTCTGATGAAGACACTGAGACTCAAGCAGGAGTTAAATCTGGCATGCGTGTAGGCATGGGTGTGGGGGAGGTGGAGAGCCAGCAAAGTGTAGAAAATCAAGGAGGATTAAGAGATTCTGAGCAGGTTTCTAAGGCCAAGGCAAAGTGCCAATACAGGAAATCAGTGACTGGATTTAAGGTATAGTTGAGAATTTCATCATATAAGCAAGACAGAAGGCCAGTTATCAGACTGGGACATAAAGTTAATACAGAATCAGTAGCAATGGTGCTTGATATCAAGAAAAGCAGCTCCGAATCAGAGCTACTAAAATTCCCCTAAACAGCTGGCCCCTCTAGCCTAGGTTGAGCCCTTTCGCAGGAGTCAAATATTCCCAGCAATAGAATTAAAAGAAATTCAGGGGCCCAGAGTCAGAAACATTATTATATTGAGCCCCCAGATTATCTGAGGAAAAAAAAGTCTTTATAATTGTCATAACCAATGGGTATGATTTCCCTTCTCTTTCCTGGTCAGGAGGCAGAGGAGATGGGCCTGAGAAATTATACCCTGACAGTGAAGATGTTAATAATGATGATGTTGGTCATGATAAAAATAGTAGGAAAATTAATTGTAATAACAGTAATAATTGTAATGCCTCTTTATCAATCATGTAACACCTTAAAAATACCTTTGAATCCACTATCTCATTGCATTATCATAAAATCCTATGAGAAAGGCAAGGCAAGAACCATTACTTTCCTAACAACATCAACACTATTAGTTGCATCATTTCAGTTACATGATGGTAAAAGGGGCAATTGTGGGATAACCATCATTTATTTATAGCTCTGTGGCTTAAAGAAATGTGACTCAGGCAGCAACTAGATCTTCAGAAATTAGGATATCTCTTTGAGCTGCAAATCCAGTGCTGAACAAGAGACCCTGGACAGGGCCACCGCAGGAAGAAATGCACCACCCCTACAACCCCTGCCCCCTGCAACACGTCAAAGTAATTTTGCTTTGTTTAGAAACATTTTTGTGTCTCCGAAACATTATCAAGAAAATTCCTAGACATTTCTTGTTACTTTTAAAAGATTTTTTAATAAAGTAAAATTAAGTAAAATTGTAAAATGCTACTAGTAATGCATCATAATCATAGAAATCAAAGCTGGTATGAAAATGGAAGATCTTTAAAAATGAAGCTCTGTAGAATGACAAGGTCTTTGTTTCTTTTTCAGCATTCCTTCTTGATAGTTTCAAATAGCTCCTACTACATTTGAGACTGGACAGATGGTAAGACCTGTAAATGCTATTGCTGTTACCATTATTCGGATAAGGCATAACTAATATTATCATACAATCCAGGTACAAAAGCATAAGTTGCATCAGATTCAGCAGATATATTTCCATTTGAGGGAGACCTTGGATGCTCATTTCCATCTTATGGATGTTACAAAGTGGCCAAAAGATAACACGTACTAAAACTCTAATGCAAGCACATCTCAAAAGTATTTCCAGTGATCAAAATAATGATACATAATACATGAACTATACCAGTTCAATCTCATTCAAATCTGACCACTTCCTCTCTCATGTTTACTCCAGAAGCTCTGTTTAAACTCAAGTATGGTGTTAAATAAATTCCACTCCTGAATTTTATTGAGCAATTTGATGCTTTCATATTACCAATAAACCATATTTTTTAAAAACCAAATTTAAACAAAATATGTAAACATTAAGTAACAATGAGGACAATTGCTGTTTCCACAGGGTCACTCATGCAAGGAAAGGGACAGCTGGGCATTTCATCCTATACCTGAGGAGGTGAAAGAAAGGCCAGAGCCAATGGTTCACCCGCCAGGCCACCATCTGGCTTGGGACCAAACAGAACAACAGAGCCTGGCAAAAGAGTCACTGTGTTGTGCCTCCAGCTGGGCATCAGCTTTATCCCAACAGACACTCTTTGGGTTCACAGCTTCACACCATTCTCCTTGGCATGAATTCTCTCTATGCCAGGGAAGGTGAGGACAAGATTCTGTCACACTAAGTGTTGGGCTGACCTCAGTTAAGACACTTGTTCCATTTGGAAAAAACATAAAGAGTTTAAATGACTCTTGTTCTATAAACTCCAAGAATCCAGAACTCAAACCAAAACTGTAAGCAGAGGAAGGAAAAGATGGAGCTGGCAGGGGTCATGAGCTTGGCAGGAAAGGGAAAAGCAGGAATGGAAATCCTGAATCTCTTCCCACGACACCATTTTAAATTTGAAATACAGGGGGAAAAACAAGAAGGATGACTCACATAATAACATATTCCTGTTTTATTTAGTAGCTGATCTGAGGATTTAGTAGTTGGCATGGCTTGAAAGCAAGTGAGGAATAAGTGAATAGGTATTCATCCTTAGACCCTATCCAAACAGAGCAACAGTCATATATGCCACCAGAGATAAAGAGATCCAGAGAACTCTCAAACCATTTTTCCATAACTAGAAATTATTTTTCCTTTCTTTGAACACCCAACTTCATGTGTTCCAAGTAAATAGTCTACAAGATTTCACTAAAAAATGTGAATGAAATTTGCAAAAGAAACCAACAAAAAAGTCTCTACCATATTAGCTTACAAAATTAGAACAACAATATTAGCTCTCTTTTTCCCCCAAGTGTTAGAGACAGGAATGTGGACTGGCTGAGCAATGTGTTGTGATGTGATAAGGCCAGTGCAATCATTAAGCTCCCTGGGTATTTCTGCCATCCGGTTACTTTCTACTCCACCTCTCCAAGGCAGAAAGAGAAGCAGTGCTGCTTCTCCTCTGAAGCCTAAACCTTGCGACTGCAAATCAAAATACCACCTTGGCCTGATGTGCACATACCCAGAATGCTGTCCAGTGGTCAGGTCAGCTTGATCCTAGTGGTCAGAGATGTTAGGAGAGAAGCTGAATACAGATTACATCTATCAAAGGTGTGTATAGATGACATTACTCATCTAGAGGTACACTTTCAGAGCCTCTGCAAAGTCTATCATCCATTTCCTTCTGTTTTCAAGCTGTTGGAAAATCAAGTTCTTCTTGACACTTGAAAGTATTCATCTTGAGATTACAGATATGAGCTGCTGCACCCAGCCTTTGCTTTTTTCTTGACGTGAAATCTTACATGCAAAACCTATATATTCAACAGATTAAAATTGAGATACTCTTGTGGGAGGAGAAAAGGGGCAAGGTAAGCTGAACTCCTGAAACTCCGGCTTTCCTCCTCTCCCACCAAGATGGGCTTCCGACATCTCAGAAGGACCACTGATTTTTGAGAGCAACCTCTCTGAGCCTGTTTCTTTCATATGCAAAATAAAGACATTGTCACTAGGTCGTTGCAGGTATTGCATGAAATGATAAACTGAGTAAAGGATTTAGCACAAAAAGCAAGTGTAAAGCACGAAATATATCCAAAAAAAAGAGAAAGAAAGTATTCATCTTGGAACCACCTGAAGCAGTGGTCTCTTTCTATGGGTTCTCTCCTCGACAAATCCTTAAACTGGTCCCTCTATCCTAAGTACCCAAACCCACACCTCCACTCCAAAATTTAGCTTTCTCTCCACCCTCCTCCCTTCCTGTCTACCACTGTTCAAAAGTCTTCCCCCAGTGATTCCTTCCTGCCCCTACATTAACTATTTACCATGTAGTTTTGCTTCATTTCTTAAATAATTCTATATTCTTTCACCTTTATCTCACCTTCCCAGAGTTAAACATACAGAGCTTCCTATCACCACATGCCTCTCAGAACTGTACACTTTCCAGAACTGATTGGTATTTTGATTGCTCCTTCCCCAGCTAGATAGGATTACTCTTATATCTTCCTACAATTCTGAAGCAGCTCTAATCACATCTTCCCTCTGTATAAAGATATAACACCATTTTACTTGGCAACAGTTATAGTCTGACTTAATTTACTAAACTGTTGATTGATTTATCCAATCATTTATGAAGTTTTTCCTGTAGCCAGTTACTTAGGAAAAAATGTTGCTAGATATTCAATCTGGGAGCAAGTAACAGGTGAAACTGTAGAGCCTACAAAATTAAATATCATGAGTTTGACCACATTAGCAAAGTAGTCTAGCCAACAGCGTTTTACCAGAAAGAGAACAATGAAATAAATGGAAATATTTCTCCTTCGTCTTAAATTATATGTTCTATCAAGAAATTCAAATATAATTTGGGAGAGAAAATATAATTAAATGTGCCACTATCAAACCAAAACAAATGAAAATGTATTTCTTTATTCTTATATACCAGAACCGAATAAACAAACACAATAAGAAAACTATGGTTTCATATTGGCTGAAAAACTTTAAAGGCTCCATATAGTTACCTTTGATCCACTTTTTTTCATAAGCATGCAACTAGTATTAAAAAGCGTTGTTCATCTATATAGAATTAACCCGATCAACAACTATTTAGGACACTAGATACTAGCATAGTTCCTTAATATATTGTACCTTATATTTTTTCAAAAATCATACAACAGTATCCTGACAGCCTTCACTTCATAGACATTCATTTTGCTCACTATTTCTTATTTACATAGGAAGAAATTTGGAACATGACAGATCTATATTTTAAAATACATACATTTCTATCTTCAGAAAAAGATACATTCAAACCCCTAAACTACAGGACTAATAGAACTTGTAACGTAAGAGTACACTTAAAACGTGTTTTCTTATAATTCTGTATGACAAAAAAAATAATTCAGAAACAGCATTGACCAGCCTTGGGAGACTAGAGTCTACAGTCATCATAATAACATCATTTTAGTCTTCTGGAAAATAAAAACCTTTTAGTTGAATCATCTTGAAATACAAATTAAGTATTACTCAATCTACCCCCTTTGAATGCTGTTCATGTTAGTTTTCATCCATAAGCTCCAAGAGGAGAATGATCATATTTCATACATTTTATGTTCCTAGTAACTGTAATAGAAACCTAATAATATTTATTAAATCAGGCTACAAAATGAAGACACTGAATTAAATGATTTCTAAAATTGTTTCCATTTTAAATACCCTCAAAACAATGGTGTAGAGCAAAATGTTCTTGACAAGAAACTTGCTAGAAGCTGATTCTACCCAAAATTAAACTTTCCTTCCAATTGCATATTAATAACAAAGAGGTAAGGTATTCATTTAAGATGAAGAGATGGGCTGGGCACAGTGGCTTACACCTGGAATCCCAGCACTTTGGGACAGATCACGAGGTCAGGAGATCGAGACCATCCTGGCCAACATGGTGAAACCTCATCTCTACTAAAAAAGACAAAAATTAGCCGGGCATGGTGGCACGTGCCTGTAATCCCAGTTGCTCAGGAGGCTGAGGCAGGAGAATCGCTTGAACCCAGGAGCCAGAGGTTGCAGTGAGTCGAGATCGTGCCACTGCACTCCAGCCTGGCAACAGAGCGAGACTCCGTCTGAAAAAAGAAAAAGAAAAAGAAGAAAGATGAAGTGGCCACCACTTAAGTGATCAAGCGTCATCAGTAACAAGTCACACTGACATTACATGTCCCCTAATGTGATGCAATAGGAAATGCAGACCATCATTTATGTAGTACTCTTGTCATACTGTTTAACCTGTGCATTAGTTATGTACTGCTCTGTAATAAATTCCTCAAAACTTAGCAGCTTGGAAGAACAATAGTGTAAGGTACTAGCTCTCACAGTTTCTTTGCATCAAGAATTCTGAGAGACTTCAGCTGAACAGCTGTCTGCTTCTCATGCCTACTCAACTAGAAGACTCAAAAGCCAGGAGATGGAATCATGTGAAGGCCCATTTCATTCACTGTCAGCTTGAGACCTTAGCTGGAGTTGTGTAACATCTTCACACTGCCTAGGCTTCCTCACAGTGTGATGACTAAGTTCCCAGTGTCAGCACACCAGGAAAGAGTAAGCCAGTCTTAAGTCACAGCATGACTTCTACCTTACTTCATTGGTCACCTGTCAGTCACACGCCCTTGCCCACATCCAAGGAGAGCAAAGACCACCTCTCAGCTGCAGGAATGTCAGCCACATTTTTTATAAAGGATGTGAGACAGACCAAGTATCTTAGTGCAACTAGTTTTGCAAAATACAATCTGCCACAACCCGATGAATCTAATCATGAAGAAAAAAGACAAATCTATAACACAGAACATTCAACAAGACAACTGGCCTGAACTCTTCAAAAAATCAATTTCACAAAGACAAAAAGAGGTGGGGTATGTTCCAGATCTGTCCAACAGAACTTTCTTTGATGATGGAAATAGTCCATGTTCGTGCTGTTCAATAGAGTATCCATTAGCCAAATAGGACCTGTGAGCACTTGAAATGTTGCTAGTATGTAAGGAACCGAATTAAAGTTTAATCAGTTTCAATTTTACATGTGGCTAGTGGCTACCATACTGTACAGCACTGGTACAGATTAAAGAAGGCCTGTCAGAGACAAGATAACTAAACGCAACACATTGGCCTTGATTAGATCCTAGTTCAAACAAACAATAGGGCTATGAAAGCAATTTTCTTTTTTTTTTTTTTTTTTTTTTTTAAGACGGAGTCTCGCTCTGTCGCCCAGGCTGGAGTGCAGTGGCCGGATCTCAGCTCACTGCAAGCTCCGCCTCCCGGGTTCACGCCATTCTCCTGCCTCAGCCTCCCGAGTAGCTGGGACTACAGGCGCCCGCCAGGTCGCCCGGCTAGTTTTTTGTATTTTAGTAGAGACGGGGTTTCACCATGTTAGCCAGGATGGTCTTGATCTCCTGACCTCGTGATCCGCCCGTCTCGGCCTCCCAAAGTGCTGGGATTACAGGCTTGAGCCACCGCGCCCGGCCATGAAAGCAATTTTCATATGATTGCAGAAATTTGAAAATAGACTGTATAGCTGATGATAATATTCAATGAGTGCTAAATTTTTTGAGTATGAAAGTGATATAGTGGTTATGTAGGAGAATGTCCTCGTTCTTAGGAGATATATAATCAGTGATGAAGTGCCTTAATGTCTGCAGCCTACTAACAAATGGTTGGAGGCAGGGAAATATACATACATGTATACATGGGGGCAAGGAAGAACAAATTCAAATACTGTAAAATGCTAATAATCAGTGAATGGGGAGGAAGCATATATGTTCACTGTACTATTCAATGTTTCTACAGATTTTTAAAAATTTTTTAATTAAAAGATGCAGGGGAATTAAACTCTCTCCCTTCTCCAATTCTTCTTATATAAACCATATTATCAAAATTAGCTTATGTGTTAATATTTCATAATATGATATTGTTATATCCTTATATCCCCTACGTTTTATTTGGGATTTCATAATTGCCAACAGAGTGCTATAATACACTAAAAATGCCTCAAAAAACATGTTTTGATTAACTGACTAATTTTAAAAGGAACATCTATTAATTCAATTGGGAAGCTGAATAGTTTCTTGCCAAATAAATGTACATTATGCTTTGAAGGTAACAATTAGCTATACTTCCATAATTTTGATCTGAATCAACATACAACTAATTTTATGCAATAAAAAATTATAATGACCATCTACTGTATTTAATATTTATCCATTAAGAAAGATACTAGCATTGACAAATTAAACCTTTATATACTAAAAAGTCTTCAGTGTCTTAAACTTCAGTAGGAAAAACAGAATTCCAATTGTGTTTTCATTATAAAATTATGGTTACACATAGACCATATGTTAGGTCACAAAACAAGTCTCTAAACATTCAGAAAACATGAAATAATATCAAGCATCTTCCCTGACCACAAAGGAATAAAACTAAAAATCAGTAACAAGAGAAATTTTGGAAAATATACTGATACAAGGAAATTAAACAATATGCTCATGAATAACCACTGGGTCAATGAAGAAATTAAGAAGGAAATTGAAGAATTTCTTGAAACAAATGATAATGGAAACGTAACATACCAAAACCTATGTGAAACAGCAAACGCAGTACTAACAGGAAAGTTTACAGCTATAAGTGCCTATATCAAAAAAGAAAAACTTCAAATAAACAACACACCAATGCCTCTTAAAGAACCAGAAAAGCAAAAGCAAACCAAACCCAAAATTCATAGAAAAAAGGAAATGATAAAGATCAGAGCAGAAATAAGAAAAATTAAAAAGAAGAAAATACCAAAAAATATCAATGAAACTAAAAGTTGGTTTTCTGATTAGTTAAACAAAGTTGATGAACTTTTAGCCACACTAAGAAAGAAAGAGAGAAGATCTAAGTAAATAAAATCAGAGATGAAAAAGTAGACATTACAGCTGATACCACAGAAATTCAAAGGATCATTAGTAGCTACTAGGAGCAACTATATGCCAATAAACTGGAAAATCTAGAAGAAATGGACAAATTCCTAGACACATACAACCTAACAAGATTGAACTATGAAGAAATTCAAATGTGAACAGACCAAAAATAAGTAATAAAATTGAAGATGTAATAAAAGTCTCCCAGTAAAAAAAAAAAAAGCCCAAGACCCAATAGCTTCACTGCTGAATTCTACAAACATTTAAAGAAGAGTTAATACGAATCCTACTCAAACTATTCTGAAAACATAGAGGAGAGGGGAATGCTTCCAAACTCATTCTATAAGCTCAGTATTACCTTGATAACAGAACCAGACAAAGACATAGCAAAAAGGGAAACTATGAGCCAATATCTCCACTAAATATTGATATACAAATCCTCAAAAAAATACCAGCAAACCAAATTCAACAACACCTTTAAAAGATCATTCATCATAACCAGGAGGGATAAATCCCACCAATAGAGGAATTGTTCAACATAAACAAATCCATCAACGTGATATATCCTATCAACAGAATGAAGGACACAAACTATATAATCATATCAACTGATGCCAAAAATGCATTTGATTAAATTTAACATCCCTTCATGATAAAAACCCTCAAAAAGTTGGGAACAGAAAGAACATACCTCAATGTAATAAAAGCCATATATGACAGTCCCACAACTAGTATCATATTGAATGGGGAAAACCCGAAAGCCTTTCCTCTAAGATCTGGCAGACAAGAAGTATGCTCACTTTCACCACTATTATTCAACGTACTACTCCTAGCTAGAGCACTCAGACAAGAGAAAGAAAGAAAGGGCATCCAAATTGGAAGAGAAAAATCAAAATTATCCTTGTTTGCAGATGATATGATCTTACATTTGGAAAAACCTAAAGACACCACGTCAAAACTATTAAAACTGATAAATTCAGTAAAGTTGCAGGATATATAAACAAATTACAAAAATCAGTAGTATTTCTATATGCTAACAGACAACAATCTGAAAAAGAAAAAAAAAAGTAATCTTATTTACAACAGCCACAAATAAAATTAACCTAGGAATTAACCAAAGAAGTGAAGATCTTGATCATGAAAACTAAAAAACACTGATGAAAGAAATTGAAGAGGACACCAAAAAATGGAAAATATTCTATGTTCATGGAGTGAAAGAATCAATATTGTTAAAATTTCCATACTTCCCAAATCAATCTACAGATTCAATGAAATCCCTGTCAAAATATCCATGACATTCTTCACAGAAATAGAAAAACCAATCCTAAAATTTATATGGAACCACAAAAGACCCAGTATAGTCAAAGCTATCCTAATCAAAAAGAACTAGAAGAATCACATTACCTGATTTCAAATTTTATTATAGAGCTATAGTAACCAAAATGGCATGGAACTGGAATAAAAACAGACACATAGACCAACAGAACAGAATAGAGAACCCAGAACAAATCCACACATCTACAGTCGACTCATTTTCAACAAAGGTGCCAAGAACATACGCTGGGGAAAAGACAGACTCTTCAATAAGTGGTGCTAGGAAAAGTGGANTTCCATACTTCCCAAATCAATCTACAGATTCAATGAAATCCCTGTCAAAATATCCATGACATTCTTCACAGAAATAGAAAACCAATCCTAAAATTTATATGGAACCACAAAAGACCCAGTATAGTCAAAGCTATCCTAATCAAAAGAACTAGAAGAATCACATTACCTGATTTCAAATTTTATTATAGAGCTATAGTAACCAAAATGGCATGGAACTGGAATAAAACAGACACATAGACCAACAGAACAGAATAGAGAACCCAGAACAAATCCACACATCTACAGTCGACTCATTTTCAACAAAGGTGCCAAGAACATACGCTGGGGAAAAGACAGACTCTTCAATAAGTGGTGCTAGGAAAAGTGGATATCCATATTCAGAAGAAGGAAACTAGACCCCTACCTCTCGCCGCATATAAAAATCAAAGCTAAATAGATTAAAGGCTTCAATCTAAGACCTCAAACTATGAAACTACTACAAGAAAACATTGGAGAAACTCTCCAGGACATTGATCTAGGTGAAAATTTCTTGTTGCCACAAGAACAGGCAACCAAAGCAAAAAGGGACAAATGGGATCACATCAAGTTAAAAACCTTCTGAATAGCAAATGAAACAACAAAGTGAAGAGACAACCCACAGAATCAGAGAAAATATTTGCAAACTATCCATCTGACAAGGGATGAATAAACAGAATATATACAGAGCTCACACAACTCTATAGGAAAACATCTAATAATCCAATCAAAAATGGACAAAAGATTTGAATAGACATTTCTCAAAGGAAGACATATAAATGGCAAACAGGCATATGAAAAGGTGCTCAACATCACTGATCATCAGAGAAATGCAAATTAAAACTACAATAAGATATCATCTCATGCCAGTTAACATGGCTTTTATCCAAAAGACAGACAATAACAAATGCTGACAAGGATGTAGAGAAAAGGGAACCCTCATACACTGTTGGTGGTGATGTAAATTACTGCAACCACTATGCAGAACAGTTTGGCAGTGCCTCAAAAAACTAAAAGGAGAGCTACATATCATCAGCAATCCCACTGTGAGGTATAGACCCAAAAGAAAGGAAATCAGTATATCAAAGGGATATCTGCACTCCCATATTTGTGGCAGCACTGTTCACAATCACCAAGATTTGGAAGCAACCTAAGTGTCCATCAACAGATGAATGGATAAAGTAAACGTGGTACTAACACACAATGGAGTACTATTCATAAAATGAATCCTGTCATTTGCAATAATATAGGTGGAACTGGAAGTCATTATGTTAAGTGTAATAAGCCAGGCACAGAAAAACATCATATGTTCTCACTTATTTGTAAGACCTAGAAATCAAAAAAATTGAACACATGGAGAGAGTATAGAAGGATGTTTACCAGAGGCTGGGAAGGTGGAGTGGGGTATGGTTAATGAGTATAAAAAAATAGTTAAAAAGAATAAGACCTAGTATTTGATAGCACAACAGGGTGACTATAGTCAATAATAATTTAATTGTACATTTTAAATAGCTAAAATAACATAATTGGATTGTCTGTAACACAAACAATAAATGCTTGAGGGATAGATAGCCCATTTTCCATGATGTGATTATTATGCGTTGCATGCCTGTATCAAAACAGCTCATGTATTCCCATAAATATACATACCTTTTATATACCCACAAAAATCAAAATACATAATTTAAAAGAAAACATTAAATAAAAAATTACAGTTAGTATTACTCATACAGGCTTATATTTTAAAATAGATAGGAGTTGCTTTTTTTTTTTTTTTTTTTTTTTTTTTTT
>NW_016803311.1:3476461-3573479 GCF_001698545.2 Rhinopithecus bieti
TTTTTTTTTTTTTTTTTTTCTAAGACAGACTATAATCATACCTGGATAGGAGGGAAAATGAATGTGTATGCTAATGCTTAATAGTGATATCTGACTGGGTTCAAACACTAAACTTTCCAAGTTGGCAAAAAATAAATAAAAATGTAAAGCAAGGCAATGAAATAAGGAACACAATATTCAACAACCCTAAAGGATGGCACATGTGGGTCAATTCCAAAATAAATGGAGAAAGTACACTAATCAGGGAATGCAGAAAGAGCCTGACCATTGCCTTAGTCTTCCGACAATGCATGTCTGAGGCAACAGAATAAGAAGCAGAGGAGAGTTGACAGCAAGGCAATTTACCATCCTGCACCAGTGACTGTGCCAGCTTCATAACAAGCGGCCTCTGTTCCTTAATGGAAAAGACTCAGGGATTCTCAACTTTAAATAGTATTTATAAAAGAAGTATGCTGCTCTCATCTAGATGATAAAATTAGAAAAAAATTAAACTCCCGAGGCTACATGTGCACACGCTACATGGCACTCTCCTTTCTCCATCCTGTTTCAGCCTGGTATGAAATTTTTATGTAACCCTCCCATACCATAGCCAGTGTTCTACTCTAGACATCAAAACCACAAATTCCAGAATCATTTCACACACACAACATACCTACCCAATGCCTCTACCCCATTTATGTCCCCATAATTTTTTACAAAATATACAAAATTAATTATCTCTCAAGTAGATTTCTTGCTATATGAAAACTATGACTTGCTTTTCATTCACAACAATGCTTGGCATGGTATTGATACAAAGTTGGAATTTGAAAAATATTATATCAGTTTATTAGTATATTCTCACACTGCTAATAGACATACCTGAGACTAATTTATAAAGGAAAGGAGGTTTAATGGACTCACAGTTCCACATGGCTAGGGAGGCCTCATAATCATGTTTGAAGGCAAAGGAGGAGCAAAGTAACATCTTACATGGTAGCAGGCAAGAGAGCATATGCAGGGGAACTCCCCTTTATAAAACCATCAGATCTCGTGAGACTTACTCACTGTCACAAGAACAGCACCATGGGAAAGATCCACCCCCATGATTCAATTACCTCCCACCGGGTCCCTCTCATAACACATGGGAATTATGGGAGCTACAATTCAAGATGAGCTTTGGGTGGGGACACAGTAAAACCATATTAATCAGTCAAGGTAGAAGGAGCTGAATGAGAAGTCAAGAGACAATCGTCAAGGTAGAATGAGCTGAATGAGAAGTCAAGAGACAATCTGTTCAAGTCAACAAGGTTCCAGGTAAATTAAGAAATATTCCAGGATCAGCAGGAGAGAGGCAAAATATCAGAAAAAAGTTACCAGGACTGATTTTACATAAACCGTAAAACCAACAGGCCTTTGGAGAACTTTTCTCTCTCTAAATCTATGACTATACAGCCTACAGATTTTATTTTCAGGACTTGATGAAACTTTAACTAGATAATATAATATCTGAACCTCGGAAGCCAGAAATTATACTTTACCAATTTAACTCTTTTCAGTCAATAACTATGTCTGACGTCAGCAATTCTGAGGTGCTAGATCTTAGGGAAAGGGAAAGGTTCAGCTAAGACAATTTAAGTAAAACCTTGACCTCTTCTTCCTTTAAGCTCTGATCTTGAGGTAAGAACATCAGGTCTCACACTTTCTGGGGAATAAAGATCTAATACAAGTAATTCAATAAAAAACAAGTAGTACCTACAACCATTATAACTAAACATTATCAATGTCAAGTACAATATCACTCTCCAAAAACGAAGCCATTAATCATTTTCCATTGAATTATTTTATATTGAAAGTCAGAATTTTTCTATAAACTGAGATTAATCCTTGTTTAATGATATCTGTCAGGTTATAATTGACCTTAGAAGCCCTTCAAGTTATGAGGTCATAGCCAACTTAGAATTCCCAGAGAAATCCAAAGAAAAGGAGCAGAGCCAATTTTAGCATTTTAAAGCTTTTCAGTTTGCAAATCAAAACTCATGTCAGGCAGACTTTAACAAAAGAACCTGAAAAAAGTACCTAAATGAAACAAAACAAGCCTTTATCCCAAAAAGTAATGCCTAGTAATGGTTCCTTCACTGTATAAGTCATTTGACTAGAATAAACTGTAGACTACAAGTAAAAGTCTCATGTATAAATACCACCAAGGGGCATGGGTGCGCAATTCCATACTTGTATTTCTACCCATGTCAACTGGTGACTTGCACATGCTACGCCAACAAATCTTACAGCAATCAGATGTTAAAGAGTTTGAAAATAGTCCCTTGCTGAGGGCAAAATAAGTAAATAAACAAATAAAGGAAAAAACAACAACAGATGCACCCAAAAAGAGAGAAGGATCAAGAAGCTGTACCCTTCAGTAGCTTTTAGTAAGACAAAATTTTTTTTTAATGATTAAAACCAAATAATGAGATAGTGAAATTATTGGGGGTACAGAAGAACTAAATAAAAAATGGCCAAGAGAAACTGGAAAAAGAGATTTCTTCAGAAAAGTAAGCTGTCGTAAATTAGTGTTACAAAGAAGTGATCTTCAAAATGTCTACAGGGAGTTGAAGGAATTACAAAAGTCTTGTAAAAGGCAATAGTATTTTGGTTTTTGATACACATCTACATTTGGAGAAAAGTTTTTTTGTTTATACTTTACCAATTTGTGGTTTTTTGGTTTTTTTGGTTTTTTTTTTTTTTTTTTTTTTTTGAGACGGAGTCTTGCTCTGTCGCCCAGGCTGGAGTACAGTGGCACAATCTCGGCTCACTGCAACCTCTGCCTCCCGGGTTCAAGCAATTCTCCTGTCTCAGCCTCCTGAGTAGTTGGGATTACAGGGACGCGGCACCACACCCAGCTAATTTTTTTGTATTTTTAGTAGAGATGGGGTTTCACCATGTTGGTCAGGCTAGTCTCAAACTCCTGACCTGGTGATCTGCCTGCCTCAGCCTCCCAAAGTGCGGGGATTATAGGCGTGAGCCACCATGTCCAGCCGAAAAGTTTTAACAGAGAAAAAAATACTCTTCCGTAATTTGTTTGAAAGAAAGAAAGAAAGAAAGAAAGAAAGAAAGAAAGAAAGAAAGAAAGAAAAGAAAGAAAGAAAGAAAGAAAGAAAGAAAGAAAGAAAGAAAGAAAGAAAGAAAGAGAAAGAGAGAAAGAAAGAGAAAGAAAGAAAGAGAGAGAAAGAAAGAAAGAGACAGAAAGAAAGAGAAAGAAAGAGAGAAAGAAAAGAAAGAAAGAGAAAGAAAAGAAAAGAAAAGAAAAGAAAAGAAAAGAAAAGAAAAGAAAAAAGAAAGCTCTGGCCTGGCGCAGTAGCTCACGCCTGTAATCCCAGCACTTTGGGAGGCTGAGGCGGGTGGATCACCTGAGGTCAGGAGTTTCAGACCATCCTGGCCAACATGGTGAAACCCCATCTCTACTAAAAGATACAAAAAATAAAAATAAAAAATAAATAGCTGGGCATAGTAGTGGGCACCTGTAGTCCCAGCTACTTGGGAGGCTGAGGCAGGAGAATCCCTTGAACCAGGGAGGCGGAGCTTGCAGTGAGCCGAGATCACGCCACTGCACTCCAGCCTGGTGATAGAGCGAGACTCCATATCAAAAAAAAAAAAAACTATGTATCTATCTATCTACCTATCTATCTATCTATCTATGTGCAGAAAAATGTTTCCGCATAAAATTGTACACAGAACAAAACCGTTAAACGACACAGTGGCATAAAATGAAACCCTCCTCTAGGAACACCCTACTGAATGGAACACAGGAAGCTGACAATATCAAGTCAGTCTTAGGCCGTAAAGAAGTACTTTATTACCCACACTGTTACTCTATTTTCCATAACAGTGAACTAAATGCCTTATTTTTCCAATAAATTAAAAAAGGTTTCTATTCACCCACCTCTATCAGCACTAAATATTTGTTTCAAACTGAGATATATCTTCTTCTTTGCTAAACATGGTTGTTAGAATAAGGAAATTGAAATGGTTGGTGGCGAAAGCTCTCCTTCCAGGAATACTTGTCAAAATACTCATTTGTCATTTTTAAGCTATCTGGAAATCTGTTTTCCCAACAGGATTTTGCAAAGCAAAACATTTCAAGTGGAAAAATATATTACAGAATTGTCTTTCCCCAGAGAATAAAATGGGTATTTTTCGTTGTTATTTTACAAATAAAGTTTTCCATTCAATTTAGAATAATGTAAAGAAATGCTAAGTATTACCTTAGGAACTGGAAACACGCTTTTCTTCCATTGCAGTTAAGAATTCACCTAAGTAAAAACCTATAGAATATTAGAGTTGGAAGAAATCTTAGAGATATTCAATTTTTAAAAAAACTGTTCTGGCTTATACAGTTAACTACTGAATAATAATAAAGGGAGGAAAATTACATTTAAGAATTTTAAGACTGGGCACGGTGGCTCATGTCTGTAATCCCAGCACTTTGGGAGGCCAAGGCGGGTGAATCACAAGGTCAGGAGTTCAAGACCAGCCTGGACAATATGGTGAAACCCTGTTTCTATTAAAAATACAAATTTTAGCCAGGCTTGGTGGCAGGCATCTGTAATCCCAGCTACTTGAGAGGCTGAGGCAGGAGAATCGCTTGAACCCAGGAGGCGGAGGTTGCAGTGAGCTGAGATCACACCACTGAACTCTAGCCTAGGCGACAGAGCAAGACTCCATCTCAAAAAAAAAAAAAGAATTTTAAGAGCAAAGGTAGCAAGATAAGTTTCCCAACAAATTACCCTGAGTTAGGTGTGTAGTATTTACTACATATTAATTAATGAGAACGTCACTTTAGGAGTTGGGTTCTTGATACGTTAAGTCACAGAATTTTCAGAAGCCAGTTTTTTTGAAGGGAGAAAACAGGAGCTTTTTCAATATCACTCTCAAGCAAAATAATCTCCCTCTATTATAGTAGTGATCTGGCAGTCCACACACATCTACACAAGGAAAAACTTTTTTTCCTAGCCCAAATAGGTGGATGGCTAACATTAAACGATACTGATATATATGAAGTCATCTTAAAGTTAATATCAGGGAAAACATGATACAATACTAAGACAAAAGCAGAGAGGTCTGGCACTCTGCAGATTCTCCAGGTTTACACACCTTTTAATTCAAAAAGAACCAAAACCATTTCTTATATATTATTTTAATCAGACTATACTTTCAACATTTTACAGATGAAATTATAATCACCTGAGCTTTTGAAAATAAAATTAGGCACAAATACACTTATTCATAATTGCACTGGCAAACAGTTCTTAGATATTTAAATCTTTGTGAAGAGACAGCCCCTTCTTTTCCCATATGCCCCAAGTCAAACCTAATCTCTTTCCCTGTCACCCACAAAATCTCACTTTATGTTCCACTAACCAGGATCGCATGAACTAACCTGAAAGAAAAAAACAAGAGTTCTCTACTTATAGAATAATGTTGGTAAAATAAATCGACACATGCTTAACAAAAAGCACACAAAATAAGAGATACAATCAGGCAAATATGGTATGTCATTCTTCCATTATTAACATAAAATTGTAATTCTACTTTTGCCAATTTTATCAACAGACTCTCAAAATAAATGCCACACTTGATATATATGTACAACACGAATAAGAAAAAATAAATGAAAAATGCATTTTCAAGGATATATTAAAGAAAATCACTCAGAGTTGTATGAAAAATAAGCAAACTAGTATTACCGTTATTACTCAACTTTGGAAAAGTTACACATACATAAGATGTTCTTGTTGGCAAATATTAGGATAAAACATTTTCATAGAAATATCTTAAGTATATCTGGAAAGCAAAACATTTAAGATGTTAAGATATAAGATGTATTTATGACTTAAAATAATCTCTACATAATTATTCTGCACATCACGAGGATATTCAAGACTCTATTGAATTTCTCCCCAAACAATGAACATCTCTATATAGTAACTCTATTTTCAGTCTTTTGTCTAACACTAGCATTCACGAGAATCTGATCACAGAGCAAAATAAATTGGACACAGTACAAAATTTTCCTGAACTTTCTGACCAAAGTTATGTTTTATTATTTCTCAGATGTATTCTGCAGTTATGCTGATTTTATTCTTAGCAGTTGATTAATACCCAAAATAGTTCCAGTGTCATAATTATTTGTAATTTTCATGGGTTTGTTTTTGTTTTCTCTTTTTGAGACTAGGGTCTCGCTCTGTCACCCAGGCTGGAGTGCAGTGGCATGATCTTGGCTCACTGCAGCCTCAAACTCCCAGGCTCAAGTAATTCTCCCACGTCAGCCTCCCGAGTAGCTGGGACTACAGGCACACACCACCATGGCTAATTTCTGTATTTTTTTGTAGAGACAGGGTTTCGTCATGTTGCCCACGTTGGTCTCAAACTCCAGGACTCAAGCGATCCACCCACCCAGTGACTTAAGGATCACTTGAGCCCAGGAGCTCAAGGCTGCAGTGAGCTATGATCACACCACTGCATTCCTGTCTGCATGACAGAGAAAGACCCTGTCAAAAAAAAAAAAACAGAAGAAAGGAAAAGGAAAAGAAAGGAAGGGAAAAAATAACATTATTCATACTATTAGAAATACTTGTAATTCCACTAGGATTCAAGAAAAAACAATGTGCTAAAGCATGGTTTTGTAGGCCCTTTTGGGTTTAGTTAATGAAATATCAAACAGATCTCACTGTCTTGCTCATAATACAAAAATCTTGAAAATTGTGCTCTAATGAGGGGAAAGGATAGAAAACAGTGAGACTGAAAAAATATCATCTTTGTTGGCTTTTTATTCCAAGAGCTCAGTTTCTTTGTGGAAAAAGTTATAATACTTTAAAACAATGGTTTACTTATTAAATCTGTGAGATGTTAAAGAGCATAATCATAGCCCACATTTAAAAGAATGGGAACTTGAAAAATGGGCATGTTTGCCAGAAGGGTTTATTCTAAATAACAGAGTACATTCTGATTGTCACCATGATTAAGCTTTTTCAGAGTATTTTAATTTAGGCTCAGTAAAACTGTGGTCAGTATTTTTTTCTTTTCATATTGAGAGTTGGGGTGTTACTGGCACAAATCTCATGATGAAAGATGCAAGACAAAAATTCATTTAGTTCATCATTTAACCAATACACATTGAGCTTCTATCACACAAAAGCACCACACCAGGCTTTGAGGCCTGTCCAAAAATAAAAATCAGATATGGAGCCTACCTTAGAGAAGCTTGATACCTGGTATCAGGTAAGACACACATATATAAATTACAGTTCACGAAAGAAAATAAGTGCCTAAGCGATCCGGAGAAAAAAAAATTAAGTGGGGGAGGTACCAAAGAAGGCAGATTATTCTACAACGGCAGATAAACTAGAGCTTAACTGATAGATTCGATTTGTATACAGAGATAAATTAAAAAGTTATTCCAAGTACAGACAAGAGGGACACTGAAGCAGAGACTGGGAAAACTGAGGTATACAGATGAAAGTGTATAGTACGTCACTTCGGCTAATGAGTAATTTATAGCACAGGGAGTAGTGAGGCTAAAATTAAAGAAAGTCACTAGGTTGTGAAGAGCCTGAAAAGGAAACCTTTGTTAGCAGTTTTTAAAGCAATGGACTGACATCATCTGAACTCAGCTTTAGCAAGACTGATCTGAAAGTAGTAATTAACACGAATTGAAGTAGGACAGTAGGACAGAGGCAGATACAGAGACATTCAGGAGGGAGTAGTTTAAGAAAATGGTCATATAGCCTTAAAACAGTGAAAAACTGAACAGAAGGGGCAAAGGCGAGGGTTAACTTTAATGTGAAAGCAGCAGAATTTGGCAATCAGTTGGATATGGCAGGTAAAGGAGAAGGGATCACAGATGTGTTCTAATGGGCTAGAAATTCTCCTTAGGATTGCACCGCACTCCAGCCTGGGTGACAGAGCAAGACTGTCTCTTAAAAACAAACAAACAAAAAAAGAAATTCTCCCTAGAACTGAACTATTTTTGTGGTTCTTTGTGGTAGTTTCAATACAAAAGAAAGAGGAAAAACTATTTTGCGTAATGATTAAATTACACAATGAACTCAAACGAGATTATCATAAAGAAGCTATTCCGTATTTCATTCATTCTTTCTTCCTCTTTTTTTTTAAGCTGTTTCTTTTTAAGCTTTAGAAATGAATTAGAGAAAACATGGCTGGAAGTCACCCAAGTGACAAAGAAAACAAAACTCAAGTGTCATCTGATCATAACTTTCCTTTTGAACTCCAGGCATTAAGCCACTGAATATAAGAGTAAGCTTTACCTAAACACAAAGTGCAAACTATAAGAGATGGAAAAATTGAATGGTATTATAGACAAACTGCATCTGTCTCACAATTTTACCTCCAAATGTACTAGGAAAGAAAGCAGGTTAAATGGTCAAATAGTGAATGAATGAATTCTGTTCCGTTTTTCTATCATAGTTTATTTATATGTAGATCAGGGACTAGAATCTCACTAGCACCAAAAATCATTTTAACCATTCATTCATTGAAAAATATTAAAACAAAAACTGAGTACATACTGTGCACCCATCATTGTGCTAAGGGACAAGAGACAAAAGATTATTCAGACACATTCCTTACTTCCAAGTGCTCACAGACTGGTTAGAAAGAAACACAAGTAAAATAACCCATAAGCGACATAGTAACTACTTTAAAGTAAGTATGAGATTCTACAACTTGGGCAAAAAGAACCAATGACGAGTTTTTTTCTAGGAAAGTGATCTTTAGATTGAATCTAAAATAATGAGTAGTTTGCCATATGATGGGGTTGACAAAGAGGAAACTCCAGGCAGAGGGAACAGTATATGCAAATTTATGAAAGAGTGAAACTACATGTGTCCAGGGAATTGCAATTATTACGGCATGTGTGGAATAGAAGAGCAAAAACACTGTGGCTGGAAAGGAAAGAAGGGACTCCTTCACAGAGAGCCTTCATTTGTACCACCCTAATGAGCATATGGGGAACCACTGAGGAATTTTAAGCAAGGTAGTAACATGATTAGCAGTGAGAGATGGAAGAGGAGAGTGCTCTGTCAGCCATTTGCAAGTAAGAATTAAAAAGATTTGATGACTGGTCAAATAAGGGTGGGACAGAAAGGTGGGTAAGAAAAAGAGTCCAGAAAAAAATCAGATTTCTAAGGTTGTCATTAGGATAAAAGTCACTCCAAGTAGAGAGACAGAAAGAGATGAGGGGGCCAGAGTAAAAGCAAGAAATTTATTTTGGAAAATGTGAAGTCTAAGGGGCCTGTGTGATATTCAGGTTCAGTCATAGTGTTAGAGCTCCCAAGAGAGGCATCAGCTGAAGAACTGAGAGTAATTGTTCTAAACAAAACATTGAGGTCACCTAGAAAGAGAATGAAACTTGGAATGTAACATGAAATGAGATAAGGGCTGAGAAAATAATTCGAGAAAATCCAGAAACTTTTCAACTTGTGAATGTTCTGAGAATACACAAAACCATGAACTGAGGCACAAACCAAAAAAAAAAAAAAAAACCATTGGCTCTCACTGCTGCCAACAGATGGTGCTAGAACTTACTTGAGAGTTGCACTTAGGAAGAATTTGGGATACCTATTCCATCCCAAGTAGCAGAGCTTCTGAATTAACATCTAAGTGTAGATGGGTAACAAAGCAGAGGTAGATGTTAATCAGGAAAGAACAACACCACCACAGGAGCCAAAGGATGAGAATATTCTTTTATCTAAAAGAAGGCAAAATCATTACAAACATACATTCACGCAGCAAATAAGTCTACAAAGCACCAGAAACCCTAAATGGTAAAAATTCATAGGGAATGAAACTCAGTTTATGTCCTCAAAGAGTTTACAGGTAAATGCTACAGCAAAATCAAGTAAAAACTGAACATTTTCCTTTTGGTTTAGCTTTTAGAAGATGGCAGGTGACCTACAGACATAAGCTCAGCATCAGACCACAGTGGGCTGGCTAATGTAGAAGAAGTGAAGAGGAAATCATAGACATTAAGCTTCTCTTCAAGAATCTTATGTGGAAACAAGACAGAAATAAGGCAGTAGCAAAAGGATGTTAAGAGACTATGTTCCATATATGCAGAATACCTCACCAGGACACATCTGAACTCCAAGAGCTTACTATATAAACACTTGGACATACGTACATATAAGAGAGAGAAGAATCACATTTTAAACTGACTCCATAATACATTTTGCAATAGAGGCCTGAATTATTAAAATTACATTCTAATGTTATTAATTGTGATTATTAATGGTTCTCTTACTATACTCTGGTTTAAGTCAAGTTGAAAATTAGAAGGCAATCATGAAGCAACAAAATTTCAATCATCCTCAGAAGAAGGAAATGAATGGGGATATCCTGGTATTAAATATATGCGTGGGACCAAATTATGTGTTAAATGGAGATAGATACATGAAACATTTTAGAACTGGGTTTACCGGCCCCTTCAAGAGATGAAGGAGAGAGATTTAAAAAAAATAAAATATAAATATAAAAGCTTGGGGATAGGAAGAGAGACATGATGCAGTAGAAGCAAGCTAAGTATTCTAAGCTCAAGTACTTATTAGAAAGAATAACGTGATATTAACAAGTCTAGCTGACATAGTCTGCATCAGTTTTATCATTCCAGCAAATAATCTCAGGACAGCATATGACGTGAATCAAACGCATATCATAGGAAGAAGAAAGAAGTTCCTATCTGTGTCTAGTAAACACAGTGACAAGGTGGCAATCAAGGGAAGTCAATGTCTGACCAAACAAAAGTAATTCACATTGGTAACTATAATTCTCTCTCATTTTTGCAGTAGCAATTTATAAAATTTATAATAAAGGCTAGAAATCTTTTGTGACTTTAATAAACATAATCAATTTCATGCATTCATAAATGTTTGTTAAAAATGTTTTAAAAGCCTCATCTTCTTTGGATAGTTGAGCAATTGTCACCAGAAGTGTACAAACTAATTTACTGCAGAAAAGCAGGAAAATGATTCCACCATCTTTTACCAATATATTCAAATACTACCTTTGAAAACAAATCTTCAAAATAACTAATTTTAGTGTGTCATCAATTAAAAAAAAAAGATTCTCTGGTAATGGTTTGCTTGAGCCACAAATAAGAAGGAATAACCAAAATGAGGAACTAATGAATGTTTTCTTTTAGAAAAGAGGTGCCTGTATGCTACAGATTTGGTAAAACTGCAGAGATGAATTTATATACCTAAATGCCTCTTTCACCCCACCCCCCTCCAACTTGCACACAGGCCTAGTGTTATTTAAGCAAACAGTAAACAGCTATTACTCTTCAGTTAGGTAGACAGAACTTGGAAAATTATTAGATCACAAGATTGCCACAGGGATGCCAACCATCTGTCTAGTAAGTATGGATGACTTCCTCCTCCCTGTGATCCTGTATTCTACAATGCTCAATAGGCAAGGTAAGGGAAAGGTTACAGGTTTGTTTGTATATACACATATAAAATCGTGACCAAAATATTTGGTCCAAATTACCAAGAAGGTGGGAAAACTCAGGGACTTTATTCTTCCACAGCCAACAAACTAATCAATGATTTGACAAATATTTATCTAAAGCCTTCTTTGTGCACAGAAATCTTTTTTTAGTTCAGTGTATAATGGCCCAATCCATGCATGCTGAGTTCGTATTTAAAAGCAATTCTTGACCCTGCTATCAAACAATTAAGCTCCCTGCAGTGCAAATAAAGAAGTTTTTTGAAACAGATAGTTATGAATCTTTCATTCATAGTAGCTAACTAGAAACACATGAGCCAAACCCATTGTGAGTATCATTTCGGTGGTGTGTAATTTGAGAGGTGTGTTAGAATGCGCTTGGCTCCACTAAAGAAGGGGGAGTCCACATTTTCCTTGCTTGTAAGTGAAATGCAAAAACAATTTTGCAACTTGGCAATTCATATGGCAGTCCTGAAGTTAACCACATTCAAAATTCAAGACAACAGAATTTTCCCCATCTCTAAGGTTTAACACTTTACAATCAGCCTAAGGTGTTAAATATGAATTCATTTTATGAATAATGGCTTCTTCACTCCCAAAAGTTTCCAGGAAAAAATACTGAATACTGTATATAAAAATGACATAAACCACACTTGTCTGGTCTGATCTTAAATTGAACTTAATAGTTTAAATACTCTTTCAAAGAGAATAATGGTATACTGTAATTTTCCCCAAAGCTCATAAATAGCCAATGTTCCTTTGTGGAATCATTGTAAAATACATGTAATTTGGAAATAGACTTATTTTATAAATCTGCAGTACCAGTATTTGTATTGTTTTTCTACATATACTGGTACTGTAGATTTATAAAATAAGTCTATTTCCAAATTACATGTATTTTACAATGATTCCACAAAGGAACATTGGCTATTTATGAGCTTTGGGGAAAATTACAGTATACCATTATTCTCTTTATAAATCTACAGTACCAGTATATGTAGAAAAACAATACAAGGCCGGGCGCGGTGGCTGAAGCCTGTAATCCCAGCACTTTGGAAGGCCGAGACGGGCGGATCACGAGGTCAGGAGATCGAGACCATCCTGGCTAACATGGTGAAACCCCGTCTCTACTAAAATACAAAAAACTAGCCGGGCGACCTGGCGGGCGCCTGTAGTCCCAGCTACTCGGGAGGCTGAGGCAGGAGAATGGCGTAAACCCGGGAGGCGGAGCTTGCAGTGAGCTGAGATCCGGCCACTGCACTCCAGCCTGGGTGACAGAGCGAGACTCCGTCTCAAAAAAAAAAAAAAAAAAAAAAGAAAAACGATACAAAATGTTAATATATTTACATTTGAATAGGAAAAAATGTGAATCTCTATTAAGGAAAGAGAGGGAGAGAAGCCAAAAAGATTATCCTTTATTTTCCAGATTTTGAGCCCTTACCTAGAACCTGATGCTTCTGTTAACTTTTTATGCTTCTTTTCATTTAGGCGTCTAACATCACACAGTCCACAAGGATAAGAATGTTTTCTATCTTGTCAATTAGAGGATTCTCATTATTTAGTACTAGCACTTAATAGGCACTTATTTAATTTCTTTATTGACAGATAAATTTCATTAACTGAAACAAAATTATTTTCTATTAGATAAAGTTGTATATGCCCAGGACTGTTAGATCAAGAAACTAGACTGGGTTACATTAAGCTGATGGGCCTGCTGATGATTTAGCAAAATTCCTGTCTCATATATGCGTATCACAAGAAAGAACACTGGAAAAAGATGAAATGAATCAAACAAGATCTAACACCACTACAACAAACAAACTCACTTTCACATACAAAGGACAGTTTCATATGTATTTTATTATATATTCCATATGCATTTGTGTGCATATTTCTCTCCAACAATTTTTCTTTTAAAAGAAATTTTTGCCCAAGTATTTTCTTTTCCAGTGATTGGTATGGTTGACATCAGTAACAGAAATAGCAAGAATAATTAGAAAGGGAGAAAGGAGCAGCTGAAATGATCATAGCTAGAAGCTTTTAAATGTAATTTTGGGGGGAAATAATACACTTCTGGCTGAACTAGTTTCTCTAGCCTTAAAAGTTAAGCCATGTTCTCAAGTCATCCCCTGCAAAGGAGCAATCCGGTACTCTTCTGGAAGAGAGAAAAAACCAGCTGACTTAGGTGAATGACCTACTCTAAAAACCATCCCCTTAAGTTCACATGCACTCTCTCAGGAACTAACACAGACCTAGATTAGCCTCTATGCATCAGTAAGCATTTGTTACGCCTAATACCCAAAACCCAACTGATGTCCGCATTAGCCCAATAATGTCAATGTTAGCTAGAAATGTCTGGCTCAATCTTGCAAGAATAGGAATTTCCACATTCAGAACTCAGTTTTTTATTTTGCAGCTATTTATTGAACACTTACTTAATATACACTTAAATCAAATAATATATTGCTCCT
The DNA here is from genome assembly GCF_001698545.2 of Rhinopithecus bieti. Taxonomy (NCBI): domain Eukaryota; kingdom Metazoa; phylum Chordata; class Mammalia; order Primates; family Cercopithecidae; genus Rhinopithecus; species Rhinopithecus bieti. Next base: position 3,490,432 of record NW_016803311.1, read on the forward strand.
TACAGCATATAATCAAAGTTCCCTAGATGTAGCTCATGAAGAGCACGGTGTTGGTAAAAATGGCTTATGGGTTCTTGAGAAACGTTAGTGTTTCCCCTTTTGCTACTGCCAAACTACTTCTATATCAGATTCTACCACCACTTGTTTTTCCAATCATTTTACCACTCTATCTATTAGTTTGGAATCTTATTGAAAATTTCATATTTCCCAATAACAATAGTTTGATTATATCAATGCCTTTGAAAACCATAAACATAACACAAAATGTAATTGGTAGTCATTGGATTAAATTATCCCATATTTTTAGGTCTTTTATCCTGTAGTCCAATGAGAGGCTGACAAAATCATTCTTTAACAATTCCATTAACTGCCTGGCAGGGAGAAAAGATGAAAATAGCTAGAGATAACAGATATAGATGGAGGAAGGATATTGGAGGTAAGATGAAGTGACTTTTACATCCATTTTGAGATTCTTTACAATGCCATGGAGGAGCCTATATAAATTGTTTTTTACATTATATAACTCAAGATATATTTTAATTCAAATTCTAAAATTCCCTACAGTGATAAGGGGTACCTACAAAGCAAAATGAAACACACACACACACACACACACACACACACACACAAAACAAAAAACCAGCAGTATATGTCCTAATATATGAACAAAGTCACAGTGGACCCTTCTAATCGGTATAAAAACTGAATGGTGTTAAGATGCATTCCAGTTAAAGTTAAGCACTGTTAACACATGTATTCTGGACTAGATTTCACTCTCTTCATAATGAGATTTTACTATTTCCAAAATCACATACTTAGTACCCAAATAAGGTAAAGGCAATGAAGGCTTCAATCCCTCCTTTGTTTCAAACTCCCTAGCAGCCTAAACTTAACCTTCACTGTCACAACCACTATGAATGTCTCTTTTATTCAGACTTCTCTCTCCATGACTGAGATCTCACCAGGCAATAAGAAAGAGTTAGAATAGTAATTGGAAAGCTATCAAAGTTATGAAAAATATAATTTTCTATTAAAGCCACCCGAGGATTTAAAAGGGTGTCAGAAACGAGCTAAAGGAGGGGGAACAGCTGGGAGGAGAAGAAGAGTTGGGGAAGGGGGTGATGAAGGAAAGCCCACACGGTTATTTATCTGCTTCAAGAGTTGTAAAAGACTATTTTCTTGACAAGACCATGGAAAGTAGCAAGTCTTCAGATAAAGCTGAAAATGTGAAATGTGGACAAAGTTTATGGATATTGTACTAACTGGGGCTGAAACTGTTTGTTTCAACAGTTTGGGTAAGAAATGTAAAAAAATTAAAATAACATAAAAAGAAATATGCTTTAAACCATTTATTCTGTAGTTCTGCAAACATAGCAAACATACAAACACACAAAAAATAGACTTTATTCCTAAATTTAAATGAAGCTATAATTTTTCCAATTTTCCTTACACATTATTGTTCAGGCTAGGCCATCATGGATTATTCACTTTAAAATAGAAGTGATAATACTTTAAGCAAATCTGAGAACGCACACAAAAATCTTTAGAGAGTGATTTTCAACAATGATTAAAAACACTCTGACACGCACTCTTCAGGCATACGCATTAATCCCACACCTTTGCATGCATGAGTATCATGTGAATAATGTTGCAAGTACTGGACCAATGACCAGATTTTTATCACAGAAAGGATTCCATTGCTATTAAATTATTCAGAATCGAACAAGGCCCCACAAAGGAGCTAAATAAAAGAACTACTGACAAAATTAATGTTCTGTCAACTAAAAGGATCTTGATGTGTAAAAAACAAAACAAAACAAAACAAAAAAAACACACTGTACTTTTTTGAAAACAGACCACACAAAAGAGGTTCTGAGAATACAGATAAACACTAAAACAATAAAGACAACTCAGTCTGAAGATAGGGTTTCAAAAATCAACATTCCTGGATTAAAGAATAATATTTTTAAACTCCCAAATACATATAGTTTATCATAAAAGAGTTGAAGTTTTGAAAACCCACTGCAAAGGGAAATTGGAGATTACGTACACATGCATATAAACATGAACAAGCTGTTCATGCCTTTATGGGGGGAATAAAGATAGTAAATCTACTTAGAGGTAGTGTTTTCATTTCTTCCATATATGAAAGAAACTATCAAATGCAGAGTGTGCATGCCCAGGCAGAAAGTAAGTCATTAATTCACCAAGTTACTCACAAAATGAATTTCAAGAAATCCAAGCCCCCCAAAAAGAAGGCAAAGCAAGATTTTAAAATGTAACAGACCTTTTTTTTTTTTTTGAGATGGAGTTTTGCTCTTGTTGCCCAGGCTGGAGTGCAATGGCACAATCTTGGCTCACTACAACCTCCTGCCTCCCAGGGTTCAAGCAATTCTCCTGCCTCAGCCTCCCGAGTAGCTGGGATTACAGGTATGCGCCACCAAGCCCTGTTAATTTTGTGTTTTTAATAGAGACAGGGTTTCTCCATGTTTGTCAGGCTGGTCTCGAACTCCCAAACTCAGGTGATTCACTCGCCTTGGCTTCCTAAAATGCTGGGATTACAGGCGTGAGCCACCGTGCCCAGAAAAATGTAACAGACTTTTCACTAGCGAAACAGTTAAGTGTATCTTCTATCTCTATCATCAAAAGTATATCTTTCTTTAAATTCTAAAAGAGTACTTAAAATCATCTTATTATACATTCAGGTCTAAAATAACCATCAACTTTAAATATCAAAATTATTGTAGAAAATTAGATAAATTGTAATCAGTGTCTTTTCAAAAGAGAGAGATTTTACACATATTTTTATTTGCAGCTTTGTTTTTCCACTTCAGATACTGGAAACATTCTATTGTTGCATTAAACCAACAAATATCTCAATAATATACAAGTATTTCTATAATAAGGAACAACAGTAATATTCTAATGGTGTTAACAAAAGATAATTCAACAGCTCTCAATAAGGGACTTGAAAAATGTTTTTCCCTCATTTAAGTACAAACTTCCTTCTATCAATCTTTTTTCTATTTTTTCTTTCTCTTTTCTTCTCCCCTTATATTAAAACACCATTTTTCAATTATAGAACTCTGATCTCTTATCAAGCACATAATTCATTTAACAAGTTTTTTTTAGTACATTCCTAAATAGTATGTTTCAGGTTCTGTTCAGAAACTGTTTATGGCTTAGAATTTTAGGTAGCCTTAAACAGGACTAGATCTGGTTTCATAGATTATTACATTCTTTTGTTACTATGCTACTAAATGTAAGAATGGTTTGAAACAGGACCTCCAATTTCACCCAAAAACATGCAAGTTCCTCTTTCTTAAATTCCATATAATCACTTGAGTATCACAGGACTGAAAAAGCACACATGAATTTGTTTGCTACATAAAGAGCTACATTTAGAAGGCCATGTGACTAGAAGATTCATGCAATTCTTAAACAGGTTTGGTATCTTTATTCTCTTCTGCTACAATGTAATGAATACTCTGTTGTATTGTTGCTTACAAAAATGAAAAATAACTGCTCATTCAGTTCTAATACTCCTGTAAACTCTGAATGTGGGAATGTGCAGAACTTCCCACCACTCCCATCATGCCAACCTATTCCACAGATGTCAAACATGCTCATCTTTCCACCTGGAGAGAGATGAGTGTCTCACTTTGCCTCAAAAATTCATTCTATGAGACTCAAACATCACCTTCCCCAGTAAAGACTTTTCTGACTCCCTCGGCCACAGTGAGGCTCTCCTTTCTGCTATGTGCTGGGATTGGGAATACACACACACACACACACACACACACACACACACACACAAGCACACACTTTTCATTTAACATCCCCCACAGATAATAGTACCTACTTGACATTTCCACCTCTTAGACAAGAAAACCAAGGCAGATAAGGTCTGATTCCAAAGTCCATTGTTTGTTTGTTTTTTAATATATACTTCCTTCAGCTCCACACTGTACTAAAACGGGTGTCTGGCTACCTCCATTCTCTGAGCCTCCTGACAACAAAAGGCAGAGATCCTATCTTACTCATCTTTGTATTCCTGGTGTCTGGCACAGAACAGATACTCAACAAAAACTCAATAAAAAAACGAATGAATAAACAAATAAAATGTAGTGATGCTCAACTTCCTATGTGAGGAAAACTCATCCCCTTTTAAGCACTTATGTAAAAGTATGATAGTAAGTGCTAACTTCATTCAGCAAGCCTTTTGTGAGTGTGTCATATATGGTGTGTTGGGCTTAAATACCTCGGGGAACTTAACTCAGTTCCCTGTCCTTGAGAAGCTTTAAATCCAATGAGGGAAAGAAATAAACAACTAGTTAATGCTACCATTACTTGTTTTATTTTGTCTAATTCCCCACAAATTTTTCTCTTTAAAAGAATCTCATTCTTTACAACCATGTTCCATCACCACATACCTCTGGTCAGTAGGATATAGATAAGTCAACAGAAAACAAAGCTAGAAGAATCTTTGTGGAGCTTAAATACACATTCTTTTTAGCTATTCTTGTTTAGCACAGTAGTCATTTGAGCAAGTATATAGCACAGTATTAAAGAAAAGAATATAATTAAGGACACCCTGATACCATCCTTGCCCTTTTTCTTTTACAAACGCAGCATGACCAAGTGGAAAGGGCATGGATTTTGGAATCAGGTCAGGGTTCTCATCCCAATTCTGTCCCTTTCTCCCCATGTGTGACACAAGTCGCTTTATCTTTCTGGGCCTATTCCTTCATCTGTAATTCAGAGATAAAGAAGCATGCCTTAAAGGGCTCTTGTAACAGTAAAGGAGAAAATGTATGTAACACATGCCACACAAAAGGTACTATTATTATGTGAGCTGCTCCACCTGCTTCTTGAAGAATACTGGTTCTAACTTCAGTGCAACAATATAAATATTTCTAATCCTGTCTTACTTTGTTTTCTGTTGCTTATAACAGAATCCCTGAAATGGGTAATTCTAAAGAAAAGGAATTTATGTCTTACAGTTATGGAGGCTAAGAAGTCCACGGTCAAGGCGCTACATCTGGTGAGAGCCTTCTTGCTGTTAGGGACTCTCCAAGAGTTCCAGGACAATAGAGAACATCACATGGCAAGAGGGCTGAGTGTGCTCATGCGCTCACTCGGTCTCTCTTCCTTTCCTTACAAAGCCACCAGTCCCACTCCCATGATAACCCCTTAATCCATTAATTCATGAATGGATCAATCACTTCTTACAGGCTTCACCCCTCAACACTGCCACATTGAGGATGAAATTTCAACATGAGTTTTGGAGGGAACAAATATGCAAACTATAGTACACCACAATATCAATGACACAAAATGTATACCAAAAGAGAGGTACATTTGACTTTTGAAAAGACAGGTTTGAACTAACATGGGTCCACTTATACCCAGATTTTTTTCAATAAATATATTTGGAAAAATGTTTGGAGATTTGTGACAATTTAAAAACAGTTGGGCTGGGTGTGGTGGCTCATGCCTGTGATACCAGCACTTTGGGAGGCCAACTTGGAAAGATTGCTTGTGCCTAGGAGTTCAAAACCATCCTGGACAACACAGAGAGATCCTGTCTCTGCAAAAAATGAAAATAAAAATAAATTAGCCAGGCTTGGTGATACATGCCTATGGTCCCAGCTATTCAGAAGGCTGAGTGGGGAGGATCACCTGGGCCTGGGAGGTTGAGGCTGCAGTGAGCCCAAGATTGTGCCACTGCACTCCAGCCTGGGTGACAGTGAGACTCTGTCTCAAAAAAATTTTTTTAAATAAATAAATACAATAAAAACACAGACAAACCATGTAGCCGGGATAACAAAAAAAAAAGAAAAAAGGTATGTCATGAATGCATAATATATATATATAAATACTAGTCTACTTTATCATTTTATGGCGGTAGCCATAAAATTTATTAGAAAAAATTAAAATTTATCAAAACTTACACACACATACGATACACAGTATCATTCACAGTCAAGAGAAATGTAAACAAATGTAAAGATGCATTATTAAGTCCTAACAGCATACAATGAACTGTAGTACATACTGTACTACTGTAATAATTTCATAGCCACTTCCTGTTGTTATTGCCGTGAGTTCAAGTGTCATGAGTATCCGCTTAATCCACTGTGTGATGTTAATCATCTCCGCGTGAGCAGTTCATCTCTCCGTTAAATTGTGTATCACAGTAAAAAATGATTTCTCGCTGTTCTCTTGTATTTTTCATCCTGTTTAGTGCAATACCACAAACTCTGAATGAAAACATGCCACTAGAGATGCCGGAAATGCTCCCCAGAAACAAAGTCATGACATTACGAGATAAAGTTGAATTGCTTGGTATGTAGCATAGATTGAGGTCTGCAGCTGCAGTTCCCAGCCCTGCCCCTCCATTCCCCGCCCTTTCAGACATAGGAGTCATCTTGTAAGCAGACAAAAACTTATAATATCAATAAGTACAGTACAGTACTGTATTTTCTCTCCCTTATGGTTTGCCTAATAAAATTTTCTTTTCTCTAGTTTATTGTAAGAATACAGTGTAATATACATATAACATACAAAACGTGGGTTAATAGACTGTGTTATCAGTAAGGCTTCCAGTCAACAGAAGGGTTACTAGTTAAGTTTTTGGGAAGTCAAAAATTATACACAAATTTCCGACTGTGCAGGGGTCAGTGCGTCTAACCCCTGCATTATTGAAGGGTCAACTGTACTTGAAAAAAGTCACTTGTAGCAGGAAGAATAGCATGGGAAAAGATTCAAGACCATATAGTTAAGTCTCAGATTTCTAGCTGGTGCATACATCAACTGCCTCTTCTCAACATACACCCTGCAAATCCTTTATTCCAGATCCTTTTTGTGAAAAATCAAACTATTATTTCCTATGATAAGATCTAAAAGAACTGACAGATGTTACTCTATACTAACAATTCCATTTTCACAAAGAAGAATCTCTGAGTTAGTTAAAAAAAAAAGAGGAAAATGAATTATGTACAATGTCTAGAAATAAATCTTGGCACACAGTACACGCTGTATTATATATTAGTTTCTAAGTCATTTCTCAACTGTTTAGGTAAGTAATTTTGCAGAACATGTAATAAAAAATTTAATAAAAACATTTTCCTTTCAATTCCAAACCTAATTTATAATTTAAAAATCACATTTACTTGTGCTGGTACAACTAGGAATCCATAAGCAAAAAAATTAAGCTAGACACAGACCTTATAACTTTCATAAAAATTAACTCTAAATGGATCACATACCTAAATGTAAAATGCAAAACTATAAAACTTCTAGGAAAAACACAGGATAAAATCTATGCAGCCTTGGCAAAGAGTTTTCAAATACAACACCAAAGCCTATCCATGAAATTTGTAAGTTGGCCTTATTAAAATTAAAGACATCTGTTCTGATAAAGACACTGTTAGGAAAACAAAAAGACAAACCAAACTGGGAGAAAATATTTGCAAAACACTTATCTGATAAAGCACCTGTATATAAAATGTATAAAGAACTCTTAAAACTCAACAATAAGAAAGCAACCCCATTAAAAAGTGGGCAAATGATCTGAACAGACATCACACCACAGAAGATGTACAGATGAAAAGGAGCATGTGAAAAGATGTTAATATGTCATTAGGAAATAGTAAACTAAAGTAACAATGACATATTACTACACACCTATTAGAATGGATAAAATCCAAAAAAACTGACAAAATCAAATGCTAGCAAAGATGTGGGGCAATAAGAACTCACATTCATTGCTGGTGAAAATGTAATAGTACAGCCACTTTGGAAAACAGTTTGGCAATTTCTTACAAAGCTAACCATAATCTTACCACAGCATCCAGCAATTGTACTCCTAAATATTTATCCAACAGATATAAGAACTTATGTCCACCCAAAAACCTGCACGTGAATATTCATAGCAGCTTCATTCATAGTTGCCAAAAACTGGAAGCAACCAAAATATCCTTCAATAGGTGAATAAACAAACCATGATATATCTGATAATGATAGAAAGAAATGAGCTATTAAACCTCAAAGGGACATGGATGAACCTTAAATGTGTATTGCTAAATGAAAGAAGCCAGTCTGGCAAGGCTATATGATTCCAATTATACAACATCTGGAAAGGGCAAAAGTAAAGAGACAGTAAAAAGATTCGTGGTTTTTTGGGAGAGGGGCTCACAGAGGTTACGAGTGAAGCCCAGGGGATTTGTAATGTGTTGAAATTATTCGGTATGACACTATGATCCTTTAAGGATAGCTACATCAAATTAAGCATTTGTCAAAACCCAAAGAACTTCACAGGACAAAGAGTAAACTTTAATGTATGCAAATGTAAGCAAATCATTTAGAAGGTCAAGGAATCCCAAGGTGGAATGCAAATTGTAACAAAGAAATCTAACTGTATTATAAATGGGTGCTACAATCTCACTGAAAAGGATAGGAGGAAAGGCACTTGGCTGACTAACTCTAGAAATGAGTAGAGGCTGTGAGACTAAAAGCAAAAGGAATAGCACATAAACACTGTACTCTTGATGCTAAAGTTGTTTCCCATAGGAACACAGGTTAACAATTTGAATGCTGCTATACATCTATGAAAGAAATGAATGTATAAGCAAATGTATGGCAGATGGTGCAAGCCAGGTTTCTTCTCACTGTTGGAGTAAGTTTACATATAAACAAGGGGAGAAGGCTAGAATGATACCTGTGGTAATGAATTAGCATTACAGATAAAATGTAAATTCATAGTTAAACATGGATACAAACTGTTACATAAAAATATGTATAGATATGTTCATATACACACATGTATTTCCTGCTTTGTCACATGAGAGAACCTAGAAGCAATGACACCGCAGAAGCAACAAGCACACCTAGCACTCAGATCTTGGTTTCTAACACCATTCCCCTACAAAATGATCCAGATTCCTTGGAGAAATGACTGATTCTAGGACCGTGGCAAGATGTATACAGATGAACCTACAGCATCTCATAGTAACAGAAAGTAAGGAAATGCTTCCAAAAAAACAAAATTCACATTGATGGTAGTATGTCAAAGAGGCACTGGTGCCAAGCTGTAACAAAATAAAGTAGCATTGGATTATAATCCAAAATATTTAGATAGATATTATATTTATATAATATATATACCCATGAGTCCAGAACAAAATAAATATGATTGAGTAAATAAACACATGGGGGAGAAGAGACAAATCTCCCATGGAGAAAAAAATCCAAGTAATTTATAGAGATACTCTGCCTTCACAGGGGGAAGCATAACTTTCTACTCCTTAAGTATAGGCCATACACAGTCCTTCCAAGAGCACAGCATGAAAAAGGCAGAGAAAAGTGGAAAAACCTGATAAATACTACCTCAGCCAGGTGATAAAGATGAGTATCACAGTGACAAATCATGTTGATAGTATATACCCTTGATATGAGATGAAAATGGCACGTTACCTCTGTGATCTTTCTACCAAAAACCTATAATCACAGTCTAATCATGAGAAAAAACATTAGATAAATTCCAATGAAAATGCATTCTACAAAATACCCGACCAGTACTCCTCAAACATCACCAAAAACAAGGAAGCCTAACAAACTTTCACAGCCAAGAGGAGCCTAGGGAGACATTACAAGGAAATACATTTAGTGGTGTTCCGGATGGTAGGGTCCTGGAACAGAAAAAGGACATTAAAAACTAAGGAAATCTAAGTAAAGTATAAGCTTTGTTAATTCTAATGTACTGATACTGGTTCATTAATAGTAACAAATACTAATATAAGATGTTAATAAGGAGGGAAGCTGGTATGGGGGTATACTGACACTGTATTTGTAGCTTTCCTGTAAATCCAAAACTTCTGAGAAATAAGGTCTATTTTTTTTAAATCCCATTTAGGAATGCATCTAAAAAATACAGAAAATGTTGTAGTGAAGCACTGAAGAACCTTACACTTTCTTGCATATATTCAACTTAAAATGTTTGCAACTATACCAATGCAGAATTTTCTTACAAAATATTTTCAATCACTAACAGCTGCAAACAACTTCATGTAGTATTAATAATTCTCAGGAGGGATTTACTATAGCCAGAGTACTTTAATTAAAATTCCACTTTTTCCCCGACATACCTCTACAGATGTCCAAAAGTTTGTACCCTATCATTAACTTATGTTGTTTTGTGATGACCCATGTAACTACCAAGTATGTTTCATACAACTCGGGAAAGCTGAATTGTATGTAAATATTACATAAATCAGTGCTTAAATATTCATCCAATAGAACTTCAAGTATCTAAAGAGACAACTTTTAAAAAGCTATCATTTCCTATTCTGGATACTATGTTTTCTTATACAATCCTTGGTTCAAGTGACCTGCTACAGAATTAAAAGAGGTATGTAAAAGAAGGGAATAGAGAGAAGAATAAAAAGCAGTAGGGGAAAGGGTGTGAAATAGAGTCTAACAAAACAACTAGGATTTGGAATGTAATAAACACGAAGTAGACAGTAGCAAGCCTATGCCATAGCATAGAAAAGAACTGGTATCTGAAAAGAATCAGTATTGATAAAACCTTGAAAGCAGGAAAAAGCTAGAAATAAAAACAAAATGAATCTTTATGTTTGATCACAAACAAGCAAAATATTCAAAATTAGACATTAGGTTCCTGACAGGAAACAAAAGAAACATCACCCTATTAAGAGTGGGGCTATTAATAGTCTCAGTTAAATTACACTTGCTAGAAATTACTATATATAATATTCAATGACATTGGGAAGTGAAAAAAATTACAAAGAGAATGCACCAAGTCTTGTAAACAGCGGTTATTTCAGTATAGTAGAATTAAAAGCAAATTATATTTTCCTTCTTTTTTCCTGCTATAAAGTGAATGACTTGTGGTGCAATCTTACAAAGTCTCAATCTGTGTATTCTGCACTAAAGGCATTCTATTAACACTATTGTATTTGTGATACATTCTACCTTACCCTTTATGTGACAATTCTATACTGTTTTAACTTTCAAATTGTAAGTAAAAGTGTGAATTCGTGACCAAAAATTTTCCACACCAGCAAGTTAAGAACTACAGCAATTATGTTTAGAAAACTGCGATCCCAAACAAAAAATTCTATACTAGGTGAGACAGGATGACATTGACTTTAATTCCAATAGACTCACTACCACATGATGTCCATTACTACTGCTCACTTTCCAGAAGCCAAGGAGCTGTGGAAGAATAGAGTCCTTTCAATGAAAATAAACTAGAGGCAATATACAACACAGTTACTTTGAGAGTTTTTTTATTATGATTATTATTTTCAATATAAAGAAGCCTGCCCGGAATCCTAACTCTCTTATTTCTCAAAAACGACAAAGCCAAAAAATCACACTCTTCACGTATGTGAAGTCAAGTTTTATCTGAACTCATCCTAACATATTAGCTCTTTTACCTATTCCTCTTACTATCTAAGGCAAGAAACCTTGAAAAGAGAAGCAGTAACACTTTCCACTGAAACATATTTTGTAAAGGAGAGTTTTAAATCCTAATGCTTCACCGCTCTAGATGTCTACGGATTTCAAATCCTAATACCACGGCGTCCTGCCCCCCGCGAGATTCCAACAGTACTAGGGGCCCTATGGAAGGAAGAGAATTCAAGAAACACTGCAGGAGAACGATCGGTGCAAAGATTTTGCAAACAGGTAGTCCTAGGAAGGAAAGTAAGAGTGAGAACATCGGAGAGAGCAGGGGGTACATGGGTGGGGAAACCCATTTCAAATGCATGAACTGACCACAACCGGAGAAAAGCCGTCTGTCTTCCCAAAAGTAAAATGGTGAGTAAAGTGGAGTAAGCTAAGAAAGTCAACAGCAATTAGGCATTGACAACGATTACGAAACAATGAGCTATCTTAAGTCGAGGGGGTGAAAGGGAGTGGGACCCTGTCCTAAAGGGTCATTTTGAAAAGAACCCCTCCCCATTTGAGGCGGGTGGGGAGAGCAGCTCAACAAATCCCAAGTCTAACATAATAAGCCGAGATTGGGATACTCGGTCTGCAGTCGCCCCACGGACCAGATGAGCGCAGGTGTATCTGCGGAAGCTCAGGTTACCACGAATATCACCGAGCCACGGAGAACCTTCCCAGCCCAGCCTCCCGGAGCCCTGGGCGCGGGTCTGCACGGGCCCCGCGGCTTGCCCGGACCCGGTGAGCGAACGCCTCTGGCCGCAGCGCCCTCGCGCACCTGGCTGCCAACACCAGTTGAAAGCAAAGTGAAGGGAGGCGGACGCGGCTCCTGGCACCGCTCCGATCCAGCACACAAAGGCGGATTTTTAAAATCGAGCGAGTCAAAGCCGCCGGACCCCCGGACCAGCGCCTTTCGCCAAGGGGCTCTTACCTCGGATCCGCCCTCGGGGCCACGGCTTTCTCCGGAGACGCCGCGATCCTAGGCGAGGTGGGAGGGGACCGGGAGAAAGCCCCCCAATCTGATTCGCGCCCAGCCAGTAGTCGGCGAGCCGCGGAGCCGCCTCCTGCGCCCAGCTGAAGAGCAGCGATCTCCGAGGCGAGCACAGCGCCGGCCTCGCGCCGGGCGAGACAGCCTCGCTAGCTGCTGCCTGTGAAGTCTGGAGCCGCCCGCCCGCTCGCGGCCAGTGCCAACCGCGCGCTGCGCATGCCCAGTGCCCGCGCGAGGAACGAGGGAGCGGGCGGGCAGGCGAGTGCGCGCCGCGCAGCCAGGAGCGGAATCCGCTCTCCGGGTCTTGCCGGCAGCCGAGCCGCGGAGTTCTGGTCGACTCCAGCGCTGGAGGCGAAGCGGCCGGTGAGGCCGGGTGGGCGGGAGAGGGACCGGAGGAAAGCAGACGGGGCGCTGCGCCAAGTTATCAAGGCCGCGATCAAAGTCGGACCAAGGCAGCGAGCCGACAGCGGGTTTTCCAGAAGTGCCCTAGCAGGACCGACTAGCAGGCAGGAGGCGCGGGAAGGAGCAAAGAGCGTGTGGAGAGCTTCGCCCCCCAGCGAGGGTGGACGCCCCGGGCGGAGAAGGCGCTCGGGTTGCAACACCCGGGGTCTGGCTGCAGCACGTAACCCCTGCCCTATGGCGGCAAACAAGCCGCCCCTAATGACCAGCCAGCCTTCGTCTTCCTCCTCTGGCCCTCGGACCTATTTTCCCCCTTTTGTCGCTTTCCTCTTTTTTTTTTTTTTTTTTTTTTTTTTGTCTCTCCAACCCATGCGGTAAAACTGGTGGTGCCCAAGGCCCTCCATCGGGTCCCTGGGACTGTCCCAACTGCCGGTCCTTAGCTCCAGCCTGCAAGCCCAGACCCGCCTCGCCCGGCTGCCTGGGAGTCTATTTTTCTTGTAGCTCTTGCCAAAAGCCCTGATGTGGTTTGAAGTAGTGGAGGCTTCTTTCACTTTGTGCCTCTCGTGCCTTAACCAACCCTCGTAACCTCCTCTCTGAGTAGTCTGAGTAGCTCATGGAGCCTCTAAAAGAGAAGTCCATCTTCTCATAGATATTGTGTTTTCTCACTCTTAAAACTCCTCATTGTCATAACTACTCTCCCAATCTCCCCATGCTGTCCTAATTTCGAAGTCAGTTGACTTCCAAAAGTCAACGAAAGCCTATAAATTAAACTTGGTTAAAAGAAATTGGACCTGCTTGCTCTGTGAAGCAAATAAAAGCACAGTCAGGGAGAAACGAGATAACATGCCAAGGTGGACATTAAAACCATTCTAAAAGTTGGAATCGATCTAACGGCTAAGTCCAGTCCCCTATTTTAAGTGGGAATCCTCTCTCCAATATTCCCACCACACCACTATCCACTTGAACATTTCCAATGTTGTAAATTTCTATTTTTTTATCATTACATATAACCATGATTATTTGTTGAATACCTATGCCAGGAACTGAGCAATTTACACACATTATTTCTAGTCCTTAAAATGAGATAGGCCTTATTATACCTATTAAACACATTAGGAAAATGAAACCCAGAAGTTTCCTTCTTTTTGCCAAAGCCAATGGTGACTGACGCCAGAATTAACAACTAGGTCTGCTTAACGCCATAGCCTGTATCATTTATGAACATCAAATCAACTTCTCTTATACTACTCATCTTGGTTCAGCCCCTAGGAACCACACAATATGAATCTCATTCTTTATAGACATTGCAAGCTTTGAAATAGTAGAGCAACTATTAAGTAACCAACAGATCTAATACATTTCTTCAAAAATTCTCTTTTAACTGTTTTTCAAATAACAGTGAGCTGCCATAATCACACTACTCACCTTGCTTTGCATGTGTTTTGCTTTTTCATTCTCCTCTCTAAATTGTGCACTCAGAATACAACATTCAAATACAGTGGGCCAAGAACTGAGTTCCAGTTCTCCAGCTGCTGATCAGCCACCCCTTTGATCCAGGCACACACTACCTAGATTCAAATAGAACACCCAAGTCTATTTCACATGAACTAAATTAAACCATATCTTCCACCTTACGTAGTCTATACTTCCACGTATTTAAATCTTCATTTTTGTTTTATTCTTATTAAATTTTATCGTGTTTGTTTTAGGACATAATTTCAGATAAATACTAGTGATCACTTTTAACATAACATTTGTAAATTTAATAAATATACCTTATTTGGCTCCATCTATGTCTAGTAAGAAACAGTAACACAGAACAGGCTTTAAAAAGAGCCTGTGATATTATAAAATATATATTTGGTCTTCATCCCATTTTCAGACATATAGCTCCTAAAATCCTTGAAATCTCCAAAGTGATGAATATCTTTTTGTATTTTAATGAATTGGCTGATGACTGGGGGCTCCTGGATAGCTTCAGGATGGGGACTGGTCATAGGAGGACAAAGGCATGATTAGTGTGTTGGGACTTTCAGCCCCACCCTCTAACTTCCGGGGTTGGTTAACATTAAACTGATCACCAGTGGCCCATGACTTGAACAATCACGCCTACGCAATAAAGCCTCCACAAAAAAATAAATAAAATAAAATAAAAATAAAAATAATGGGTTACATGCACTTCCAGAGAGGGGAACATGAATAACAAAACACTTGGAAATTCCTGGATGGCAGTGCTCCCAAAGAGGGTATAAATCACCCTATGCATCCCTTCAACTGTATCCTCTGTAATACCCTTTATAAGAAAATGGTAAGCATGTTTCCCTGAGTTCTGTGAGCAGGTCTAGCAAAATAATCAAACCCAAGGAGGGAGTCATGGGAACCCTAATTTCTAGTTGTTCAGTCAGAAGCACAAGTAAAGCCACCTGGGGCTTTTTTGATTGGCATCAAAGTCGGTGTAGTCTTGCAGGACTGAGCCCTCAACCTGTAGGATCTGACATTATCTCCAGGTAGATAGTATCAGAATTGAATTGAAGACACCCAGCTTCTGTCTGCTGCAGGATTGATTGATTGATTGCTGGTAGGGGAAATTCTCACACACTTCTTGGTAACCAGAGCTTACAGAAGTCTTCTATGTTGATTGTTGAATAAGAAAATAGAAAAGAACACTTAGGTTTGGGGTTTCTTTTCCCCTATATCTTCAGACAGTCCACCGCCAAAATAGATCTCCAAGATAACAGTCAGTTATGAACCAATACTTTTCAAGCACTTTGGTTCATGCAACCATACCATAACCAACATGCAGTTCATGAAGTTTTTCTAGATGCTTTGCTGAAATAAACATTTACTGTTTCTGGCATCCCAAATCTACTGGTCCAAGAAACTCTTTCAAAAAAAAAGGAAACTAGTTAGCTAAGATCTGTTTTCAGATTAACCCATTCTGGTATTAGTGATCCCCACTAAAACCATTGTTAATAATCTGGTTTATACTTTTGTTAAGAACCTATGTCAAACTTACCTATTTGGAGTATCACTATACACAAGTTTTTCCTTTTTGAAAATCTCATTGGTTTAGGTTGGCATTTGGGATGAAAATGATGTAGGAATGATGTAGAATGGAGATAGATACCTGGAGTGAATGGGGCATTCAAAATATGGAGCAGGGCAGGTGCGTTGGCTCACATCTGTAATCCCAGCACTTTAGGAGGCCGAGCCCGACCGATCACCAGAGGACAGGAGTTCGAGATTAGCCTGGTCAACATGGCGAAACCCCATCTCTACTAAAAATACAAATGTTAGCCAGGTGTGCCAGTGCATGCCTGTAGTCCCAGCTACTTGGAAGTCTGAGGCATGAGAATCACTTGAACCCAGGAGGCAGAGGTTGCAGTGAGCCAAGATCATGTGACTGCACTCTAGCCTGGGCGACAGAGCAATACTCTGTCCCAAAATATAGGAGCAGAGTCTACAGCTGGGTGTTAATGCTACATACAGAAAATGTGGGGCAATTATAATGACCGAATTTTATCTGGGGAGTAAGAGCTATCTCCACATTACCCAAGAGTCAGAAGAATTCTTCAAACATCCCTGTTCACTCCCACTCCCCATTCTGATGTATGAGTATAATTTAGGGACTGCTGTGTATACCTCTGTAGACTCACAGCCTTAAAGCCATATAACGTAAAACATATCCATGAGTAAATCTAGAAAAGGTACACTGTAGCTTAGAATATTATTATTATTATTATTATCTAAATCTTCTAAGTATAACTTGGTAGACAAGTAATTTCAGGTTGGCTACCACCATTGTTATTATTTCACATTGTTGAAAGAACAAACCAAATTACATGGATTATTATATTTGTTCTCACTTTAGGAGGTGCTTGGGCTTGCTTCTTACTTTGTAACTGATATTTATATTTCTTGTTAGTTATGGTTCTTTACACCCATATGAGTTAACAAACTCAATTTGCTTTAGCCTTCAAATGTCAAAATGCCCTAATTTCTTTTGTAATATGTAACTGTAAATGTATAGAAATTTTGAAGCATGACAGGAAGTATTCTTAAAAGGAAATTTTTTCCAAATATATCCTCTATTTTCACCAAAAGAAACTATATTAGTTAAAATAAATAAATGCATATACAACATTGCTTACCCATGGATGATATCTTTTGCTTTTCCATCTTTTTTAATAATCAAGAATTAGTTTTCCATAAAGGGAAAAAATCCAACCAGTGTTACTTGAGTAAAAAGCACTGAAGTTCTGAAAAGAACTTGAATCTTTTGAAGAATTTAATGAGTGTGAAATGGTCATTCATTCAACAAATGCTTTTGGACTCACTAATAATTATAATTTGAAATAATAATTTAGTTGAATCCAGTAGTGTAGCTGAAGTAAGAGGGTAAATCAAGAGAGAATTTTGAAAGAAGGAAAAAGGGGAAAGAGACCAAATGAAACACATGGAAAAGGTAATGAAAATCTAAGAAAAAAGAGGAAACAAAATAAAATATAGAGGACATTGGGAGCTCCTTCAGGCAAAAAACTCCCCATCTTATACACTATACTTAAATGTGTGTAGAGAGTTGGCATGTATTTTTTTAAGCTTCACACAGAAAGGTAAATTAGATGATTTGAAAAGTTCTCCAGCTACACATCACCTGGATCCTGCATAAAATATACTTTGATATGCATTGTAGGACTCTGAGATAGTAAAGGGAATCTCTCAGGGTCCAAAATGAAAACAAAACAAAACAAAATTGCTGAAGCAGGTGGGGTGGGCAGTAATCTTTTAAATAAGACTTAAACTGGCTACAAGGTGAAGAAGCTAATCTTTTAAATCCCATATTAGCTGACTCTGCTGGAAGGAAGTCAGTATAGTTTCAGGTCCTTGGGTCCACAAGTTCCTCTTCAAGAGAGATAGACAGAAATCCTCTTTGGAGAAAAATAACCTCAAGTTAGTGTCCCAGAATTTCCCACAAATAAACATCAACCAAATAGGAATTCATAATCAAAGATCTCAAGCCATATAAGAAAATTCTGCTGACATGAGTGTTAGCAGAATAAATAAACATAATTTGATTTATGAGGCAAAAAAACTAATTAGCTATGATCTGGCTGTATAAAGAAATGAAAAATTAAAATCATAAATAAAAACCTATCTAAGATGACTAGGCATACATGAAAAGAACGCACTAGAACTTTTGGAAAGGAAAATATAACTGCTAAAATATAAAACCCCATAAATGAGTTAAAGAGTGAATTAAACATAGTTGAAAAGAATAATGTAAGCTACATATGAAGAAATTATGCAGAATGCATCACAGAAGGTGAAAAAAGAGAGAAAATAATAAACATTAAGAGAGATGGAATATAGAGAATGTTAAGAGATTACTCACCTCTAATTAGAATCCCAGAATGAGAGACCTGGATCCTGCATAAAATATACTTTGATATGCACTGGAGTAAAGGCAAGAGCTAACAATGTTCCAAAATTAATATAGAACATGAATCTACACAAAAAGGAAGTCCTGGCTATGTACATGTATCAAGTAGGATACCTGAAAAGAAAATGAAATAGAGGCAGTACATATACAAGTATCACGTAAGATACATGAAAAAAAGCAAACCAACATAAACTACAGTGAAATTTCAAAACACCAAGGGAAAAGGCAAACTTAAAATCATCGAGGGGGGTAATATTACCTACAAAAGAAAAACAAGTAGACTGAATAATTTTCAGCAGCAATATGGCAGCCAGAAGACAGTGAAATATCTTCAAAATGTTGAATGAAAATAACCGTTGACCTATAATTTAGTGTCCAGAAAACTATATTTTCAGAACAAAATGGAATTAAGACATTTTAGATTAAAACTATTCTTTTTACCACCTTCACTAGATGAACTTCTGCGATACACTTGCAAATGAAGGAGAGTGACCCAGTAGGAAATACTGGAATACAAGAAAAAATGGTGAAGAAATAAACTGATAAATATCTGGGTTAATATAAAGAGGCCTGGTCTGTACAAAATAATATTAATAAATAATATGAAATTTGTGAGGCTTAAAAGACACAATTTAAATGCTGGAGAATAACTTACAAGTCAGAAGGAGGATAATTAGAGTTAAGTCATTCTAAGGTTCTTGTATTGTTTTGAGGAGGTTAATATATTAATTTTAAGTGTCCTTAAGAAAAATATTCACAGTAAGATTTTAAGAGAAATGATCCATATGGTACTTCACAACCTCCATTTTACAGGTAAACACACACACACACACAAAGGTCACAAATCGTAGAGTTAGTATGTGATGAAGTTGGGATTTGAATTCAAGCAGAGAACATGGTTTTGACCATTACACTCCACAATATTTTAAAGACTCTAAAAGAACGGAAATGTGATGTAGAAATTCCAAACCAGTAGAGGAAGGGAAAAAGAATAAGAAGTAAACAAATATTAACAACCAGTCTTCCTCTGTAGGCCATTAAAAAGCAAGAAAAAAGAAATGTAGGAGAAAAGGAGACATAGAAAGAGCGAAGGTAAAGACTGAGGAGAAAAACATTCAAACACGTAAATAATCACAATATAAATGGGCTAAACTCTCTAGTTAAAAGACAGAGTCAAAGCAGTTTTTAAAGATATAGCTATATGTTTTTACAAACATAAGAACATGGAAAGCTTAAGATATATCAATTATGTAATAATTAAAGCTAGTATAGCTATGTTGACATCACATGCAATGGACTTCAAGATAAAAAAACATTGTGGCTAGGAAAGGTCATCACATAATGATAAAATCTGCAAGAGGAAATTGAAAAACCTATTATCATAGTGTAGCTATTTCAACACCCACTGTTATTTATATATCTCTATATCTATCTCTATCTCTCTCGATATATATATAGATTATTTATATAAAGACCTATATCAATATATATATATATATCATACGTATAATACATATGTGGCGTATAGCAATTAGAGAATACACATACTCAACAAACCCAAAAGAAATATTTGTAAAAATTAACCAGGATACCTTAACACATTTCTGAGAATTTGCATCATCTAGAAAAGGGTTTAAAAACCTTTTTGTGTGAAGGACCTGATAACAAAAGCTAAGGTTTTGGAGGTCAGTGGTCTCTGTTGCAACTACACAAGTCTACCACTGTGTAGCTCAATAGCAGCCATAGATGACACATAAGCAAACGACCTTAACTGTGTTCCAATTAATGTAAGACACACTAAATTTGAATTTTATGTAATTTTTACACACCTCAAAATATTATCCTTCTTTTGTGCTGTTTGACCATTTAAAATGTACCAACCATTCTTAGTTTGCCAGCTGTAGAAAAACAGGTGACAGGCCAAGTGTGGCCCATAGGGCGGTGATTCACTGACCTCTGATCTTGACTCATCTGTTTGTAAGGCAGTAGAGTTAGAAATCAATAGCAGACTAATTTTTTAAACGTTTAAGTTTAAAATGAAATTTTAATTAATTGTACAGTTTAATTTCTAAAGATTAATTTAAATGGGATTTAAAAACAGACTCCCTGCCAGGCATGCTGGTTCATGCCTGTAATCCAAGAACTTTGGGAGGCCAAGGCGGGAAGATCACGAGGTCAGGAGTTCAAGCCCAGCCTGACTGATATGGTGAAACCCCGTCTCTACTAAAAATACAAAAAAAATTAGCCAGCTGTGGTGGCACATGCCTGCAATCCCAGCTACTCGGGGGCTGAGGCAGGAGAATCACTTGAACCCAGGAGGAGAAGGTTGCAATGAGCCGAGATCCCGCCACTGCATCATTCCAGCCTGGGTGACAAAGCGAGACTCCATCTCAAAAAAAAACAGACTCCCCAATAATGTATGACTAGAATAAGAAATCATAATAATAAAATTTATAAATACATAAAACTGCAAGAAAGAGAAATAAATTCTAGTATATTCTGTTAACAAAATAGACTATAGCAATGAACATGCGGGAGCAACCACTGTGTTCCTCAGTACAGATTACTCTTCGAAACTTAGAGTTGAGTGAAAAAAGTCATAGAAGATTATGCACAATAAGATACCCTTTTAAGATATCTCAGAAAAGCATAACTACATATTTATTATTTAGGAGCAGTATACGTTTGACAAAAATTAGTTTGTAAACAAAGGAATGTTTATCACAAAATTCAGGATAGTAGTTAGCTCTGAAAGGCAGGAAAGGAATGAAATGAGGAAGCTAACATAGGTAAGTTGCAATAGTATTGTAAGGTGGGTCATGGGTGCTCATCTTAATTACTATTCTTGTTCCTCCTGGGAGAAAAATCGTAGAATTACATACAGTAGGGAGGACCTTAATGCAGGGAGACAACCATGGCTAGGGAAAGGCTAAAAGAGATGAGCCAGAATGACAGAAGAAGGACAATGGAATTGTTGCTCTAATTTGTGGTGAAAGTGCTCCAGTCATATTCTCTTGTTTACCTGGACTCAGGTCATCAGAGTGCCTTATTCCCTATTATCTCTGACCTTTGAATGACTGATGAGCTCTGTCAATTAAAGAATAAATAAATAAATGCTTTCTGAAGAAGAGCACAGATATTCTGTTTCCAATTTTAAATGTGAAAGTTTGTTTTTATGAAAAGGTTGATTTCCACCAGAAATTTAATGTTCTGTATAACTGAGGGAAATTTAATTTTTGAATTTGAGAGTTATTGATCCAATTACTAGTAACAGCTGAATGCTCTTTAAAATGCAAAAAAGACATTTGTTTTATCTTTTTGAGAGAATGGTGCTGTTTGTTCTGCAGAACTGGAAATCTGCCATTTACAAACAGCATTTATCTCACTATTTACAGCTTTTTCTAATCAGATCTAGGCTTTTTATTTTCCTACTTGTGCCTAAGGAAAAAAAAAAAAAAAAAAACAGATGACAATGAAAAGGGAAGAAAGTAAAATAACCATGGGGGGAAAAACCCTTCAAAAAACTATCTGTTTAAAATTATAGTAGAGTTTTAAAATGGAATTCTACTATACAATTGAAAATGAGGTGGTGACATTAACTACTAGCTAGGATAGACAGCAAGATATATATTCATTAAGGTAGGGGGAGACCGCATGTTGCAATAAATTATGTGGTATGAATTAACTTATGTAAAAAAGAATAACAAATAAATATAAGCCAACATTCTACTGGTATTTTTATGGAAGCGAGGTTACAGTGTAATAGGAGTCACTTTCACTATTTCAGTTAATTTATTTCTATAATTGAATTTTAAGCCATGGACGTGTATTATTTTGTAGCAGAGAAAATTTAACTTAGTAATATTTTATTATTCAGTGTGGATTTTTCATGTTTCTCAATTCTTTACTCCTGCTAGAACTTGGGCAGATTTTTAAAACTCCCATCCTTAATGTCCAAAGTTGCATTTTCGTATCTTTAGGATTGCTGAGCTAGAATAATCGTTAGGCTATTTAACAATTCCCCCTGGGTAAGCTCATTGGCATTGCAAACACAGACACTGTTTCCTTTAGTTGGCACCCAAACTTTCTTCTTCCTTAACAGCAGAATCCTCAGCAGGGAAAATAAAACAAAAGAAAACTCCTATTATGAATTTGGAAAGTTTTAAAATGCAAATTCACATTTATCAATAGCTATCTCACTGAGATCACTTGTACTCAAGGTAACGCCAACAACCTTAAAGATCATGTTCCTGATCACAGCACAGAAATCCCAGTTTCGTTTTTGCTTTGGTTTTTTTAATCAAAAATTCATTGGTTGCTAAGAAATCCCAATTTGGGCAAGGCAAGAGCAAATATATCCCACAGATTTTAAATGTAACTTCATCTTAAAGGACTCAGAAACACATACACAACCCCCAACACACACAGAGAAAGAAGGAGAAAATCTCTAAAGTATACTATAAACACTTGTTGGCTTCCCAAAAACACTAAGTTTCGTATCACTTTAATGAACACTTTGTAAATGCAAAGCTTTCAAATAATTTTCTTCACTTTATCATATGAAGGATGCATTTCTTTCTTTCCTCCCTTCCTCCCTTCCTTCTTCCTTTCCCTTTCCCCTTCCCCTTCCCCTTCCCTTTTCCTTTTCCTTTTCCTTTTCCTTTTCCTTTCCTTGCCTTTCGTCCTGACAGAGTCTCACACTGCCATCCAGGCTGCAGTACAGTGGCACAATCTTGGCTCACTGCAACCTCCGCCTCCTGGGCTCAAGCGATTTTCCTGCCTCAGCCTCCCAAGTAACTGGGATTACAAGCGTGTGCCACCATGCATGACTGATTTTTGTATTTTTAGCACAGATGGGGTTTTGCCATACTGGCCAGGCTGGTCTCAAACTCCTGACCTCAAGAGGCCTGCCTGCCTCGGCCTCCCAAAGTGCTGGGATTACAGGCATGAGTCACTGCACCTGGCCAAAGGATGCATTTCTGATCTTATGAACCACACTCATCATTCTGGACATTCATGACTGTACTACAGAGGTACACAACCTTTAACCAAAACCCTTGCAACCAAATGTTTTTAATTTTGTAAAGGGAACATGGTGCTTATACCATATATTCATCCCACCCCAAATAAGGTCTGTAATTAACACTTTATTTCTGCAGCAAAACATATTCCCACAAATTAGAATGAACTTCCTAAGTTGCCTCACATCAGTTCAGATAAGATTTGCTGTCAAACAAGTACAAGTTAGGCTTTGCTACCAAATGGAATTTGAAAACAAACAACCCAAACAAACAAACTTAAAAAAAAAATGAGTCTTTTGATTTGGCACTGCAGATAAGTTACTGCACACTTATATAGCAGTGACTGAAAGGGTGCCTGAGTTGTTTTGTCTTGGGTGTAGAGGTCATGGCTACCATTTTGAGGACTCGAAGTCTGTTTCTCTAAGTCTTCCTGCCTCTATGCAATCTGGCATCCTTCCATCTGTTTTGTTGCTATGATTTCCTCTACCACCTTTCCTGTCCTGTTAATTTATTACTATTAATCTGCTGTGACTTAATGAAATAGATAGCAACATTGTAATTATGTATGAAATTAGAGTAAGTAGGTTTCAGTAAGCAGCCCAAAATTGTTTTGTAATAAGATATATAAACTTTGCTCATATTCATGATAAAACCTATTTCAACAATTTAGGGACTTTTTTGTTTGCTAGTGATTTGCACCTGTATTTGTAATTTTTGAGATACTTATCTTTAAAACAACCCACCACTCCCTGCTCTAAGAAAACAAAGAGAGAAAAAAAGAGAGAGAGACGTTGTCTCATTTTATAGATGTCATCTATTTTCAGGATCTTATAAAACCATGTTATTATAATATATGTATATATGACATTTTGGTCATCGAAAAATAAGCTAAAGTTTAAAACGTATTCACTCTAGCACAAAAAAAGGTTATGACAATAAATAATGAAGTATTTGTAAAATATTAAAAGTAGAATCTCAGCATGATTTTTGTAAACAATAACAGTCAATTGCCAACATTTTTATTATCGCTCAACTTGCAAGTCCTTCCATATTCTGCCCCTGCCTTCTGCATTTATCCTCCTTTATTACTGCTGTCAGTATGAGCCTTTCCACAGCTCCAACATGTAGAGCCCTTAGTGGCAATGCCCACACAGGCCATACTTATCACTGCAACACATAAGAAATCTGAGGAGGCCGGGCGCAGAGGCTCACGCCTGTAATCCCAGCACTTTGGGGGGCTGAGGCGGACGGATCACGAGGTCAGGAGATCGAGACCATACTGGCTAACACGGTGAAACCCCGTCTCCACTAAAAAAATACAGAAAATTAGCCGGGCGAGGTGGCGGGCACCTGTAGTCCTGGCTACTCGAGACGCTGAGGCAGGAGAATGGCGTGAACCCGGGAGGCAGAGCTTGCAGTGAGCCAAGATCGCACCACTGCACTCCAGCCTGGGCAACAGCCCGAGACTCCGTCTCAAAAAAAAAAATTCTTTCTTTTTTTTTTTTTTTTTTTTTTTTTTTGAGGAGGAGTACAGGGTCACAAATGGAAATCAACACAGGAATGTCCAAGACTCAAGGTTCCCGGAGGGAAGTAGCCAATGCTGGTCAAACATCAATACCAAGTGTTAAGAGAAACAGGTAATGAAAGCCCTACTCCAGAAGAGTACGGGAGAAGTAAGAACAAAGAAACCCAATTAAGTGACTCAAGCATAAGAAAGCATCTTGAGGGCCTCTGACTCACCCATTTAGCAAAGGTCCAAGTACCTGACAAGCACAGGGATGGGCCCTAGGGATACAAAAAAAAAAAGTACAAAATGGTCCCCACCCTTCAGGGCATGCAGTGTCGTTAGCAATTAGACAGACATAAACAAATAACGACAACCATATACCATGTCATACCAGTACAATTTAATACCAGGCGCTACCTGAGCACAGGGAAATGAGTGCCTGATGCTGCTGTGCAAAACCAGGGGTTTGCACAAACAGAGACTTGCTGTGCTTCCTTTCACTGAATGGCTTCCAACTTCCATGTTCCTCCTCCAGCGCTCTGACATGCATCGGCCACGGCGCCTTAGCACTTGCTCTGCCCTTGCCCTAGAGCGCTCTTCTTCCAGATTGCTACATGGTTCACTCACTTCATTCAGTTCTCAGCTCAAGTGCTACCTCATCAGAAAAGATTTCAATTACCAACCACCCTATTTAAACTATACCCCTACCCTGCCTAAACCCACACACACACACACACACACATATACACACACACACACACGCTCACTCTCTCTCCCTCCCTATTGCATTACATTGCTTTTTTATCACAGCAGCTATTACAATCTGAAGAACTCGTTGAATTATTTATTGTCTGTTTCCCTCATGTAAATTCTGTGAGAGCAGGGATATCTGTCAGTTTTGTTTATTGCTATATGTCCTCAGTGCTGGGCAGAGTTTAATGAATGAATAAGGAGAAATTTGAGCTGAGTTATGAAAAACATGTAGCAGTTTATCAAGGGAATGGGCAGGAGGTGGAGGCAGGAACACAGAACGTACAATAGGCACAAATAACAAGGAGTCAAGGCACCATTAAAGGAACTTAAAGAGGGAAATAAAATAATCAATTCCTGGCACACAGTGTGTTTATATTACATGTTATTAAATAAATGAGTGAATGAGTGAATACATGGTTGAATTAATAAACAGGATTGTGCTTTAGAAAGTGTGTAAGGGGGCCAGGCATGGTGGCTTACGCCTATAATCCCAGCACTTTGGGAGACTGAGTCGGGAGGATCATGAAGTCAGGAGATCGAGATCATCCTGGCTAACACGGTGATACCCCGTCCCTACTAAAAGTACAAGAAATTAGCCAGGCATGGTGGCAGGCACCTGTAGTCCCAGCTACTCGGGAGGCTGAGACAGAAGAATGGCAGGAATCCGGGAAGTAGAGCTTGCAGTGAACCAAGATCGCATCACTGCATTCCAGCCTGGGTGACAGAGCGAGACTCAGTCTCAAAAAAAGAAAAAGTGTGTAAGGGAGCAGGCCTGGAGCTAGGTGTGCCGTGGACTGTCTTGCAGCTTCCAGGGCTAACTCAGGTGAGGTGGAGTTGCTAGGGTCCTGAATTCAGAGATCCCTTGATTGACAAGGAACATTATGGCAAGCCAGTGGCTGAAGTAACTGAGGAGGAGAAGAATGATCAGGAACTCAAGGAGACTCAGCTCATAAAAGCTGCTCCAACAATGTTAACAAGCTCTGTGTTTGAAGACCCCCATAATCAGTAAATTAACCAGTATGATGACGAAGGAAGAAAACAAAGTACTAGCCAGATCCTGCATGACTCATGTTCTAGAAGCTATGAGAAGTACCATGATGCTTCTGCAGGGGAACAGCCAACTATTGAACGCAACCCCTACACCAGTGGTCCCCAACTGTTTTGGCACCAGAAACTGGTTTCCACAGACAGGGGAGAGGGGGTTGATGGGAGAGGGCTGGAAGGGATTGATGATTTCATCAGGCATTGGATTATCACAAGGAGTGTGCAACCTAGATTCCTGCATGTGCAGTTCACAATAGGGTTCATGCTCCTATGAGAATCTAATGCTGCTGCTGATCTGACAGGAGGCGGAGCTCAGATGGTATTGCTGGCTTTTTCACCTTGCTTGCTCACCACTCACCTCCTGCTGTGCGGCTTGGTTTCTAACAGCCCATGAACCTTACCACGCGTCGGTGGCCTGTGGGTTAGGAACTCCTGCCCTACTCCGTCTTCCACTAAGCAGTGAAAAACTATGAGCCTGTGATTGGACTGGTACCCACCTTCAAGGGAGGCCATTTCTCCTGGATCCCTGGATCCTTACCCTACCAATGTCACCACTTCCTGGCCATAAAGGATGATCACTAAGTGGCACCAGGGGATGTTGATGCTACCCAGAGAAGCTGGAGGCTTTTTGCAACCAGGGCTCAGTGATCAAGAGGAAACATGACATGCACAAGATGACCAAGGCCAACCATGCCCTGACCCACTACTGCTGGTGGTAGAGGTTCCAGAAGGAGTCCAGGGCCCTCCACTGCAAGAAATACTGTGAGCCACTGCCACTTCGAAAAATAGCTGTGGGTTAAGGATGTAGTTCCTTTTTAAGGGCCGGCAGGCCTCATGAGAAAGATGGAGCAGTATATTTATTGCCTGGTAATCCTTCTTTCTTTGAGGCTAAAATTTGGTCTCTCCCTGTCACCCTCTCCTTATAAAGAGAGAGCACATTGTCTTGGAAATGTCGTCCAAGAAACTTAGAACCCGGGCTTCTCTTCCCTCAGCTTGGGATGGACCTTTGGATGATATAAAAGGAAGCGGTTTTAGGTATCAGTTAGAAAAGATTTATTAGGAAATTCTCACACTGAACTGGTATACCATGTGGTACAGTACTACCATTCACTAAAACTGTTTGGAGGGGGAAAAAAGAAAGTGTGTTAGATTGGATAGATTGATGGAATGGAAGATAGGAAGTAGAGAAACCTCAAAGGCTAGTCTTCTATAAAGAGAAAAATAGGGCTCCAAAATGGCTTTAGCCCCTTCCCCGCCCCAACCCCACAGAAAACCAAAAACAAATATATAGTGCTGAGATTATCACTAGCAATATATAGAACTCAAATATGAGGAGGAGATAGTTCCTGAGACCACAGAAAAGTGAAACAACTTTGAGCAGAGAGTAAGAAAATCAGACTTCCATATCTAGCACATGCTTCCTCCTTCCTGGCATCAAAAGTGTGGAAAACCTCCCTTACTCATGGTTTCTACACTGGAAAAAGTGAGATAAAGGTGGGCAACAAGCTTCTCCACCATCCTGGGTTCCCTAGCAGGAAACCTGTCCCTGCCTCAAACCACAGGAAGCATACCAGGTGCCGTAGGTAGAAATATCCCTGAAGGCTGCCAGACACAAGGAAAGGAAGAGGAACTACCATCCCCAGCCCTGGAAACTCTGCTCTGTAACTTGGCCAAAGAAAATGCCAAGGCTGAGTGCGGTGGCTCATGCCTATAATCCCAGCACTTTGGGAGGCCAAGGCAGGCGGATGACGAGGTCAGGAGATAGAGACCATCCTGGCTAACATGGTGAAACCCTGTCTCTACTAAAAAATACAAAAAAAAAAAAATTAGCCAGGTGTGGTGGCACGTGCTTGTAGTCCCAGCTACTTTGGAGGCTGAGGCAGGAGAATGGTGTGAACCTGGGTGGCGGAGCTTGCAGTGAGCCAAGATCGTGCCACTGCACTTCAGCCTGGGCAACAGAATGAGACTCTGTCTCAAAAAAGAAAGAAAGAAAGAAAGAAAGAAAGAAAGAAAGAAAGAAAGAAAGAAAGAAAGAAAGAAAGAAAATGCTAAATCAGAGTGTCCAACCAGCAGCACCATGCAGCAGGAGATACATTCCACAGGTTGGTTCCCCTAGGCACAAACCCCTAACCATCCTTTCCATATTAATAGGATATCCTCTTTCAGACTTCCCTCATTAAAGACAGGCTATGTGAAAGTACACAGTCAAAGAATTAAGAAGAAAAAAAAGAGTGAAAAGGAATAAAGATCACCCACAAGATATAGAAAATTACCTCGACAGACCAAATCCAGGAATTATTGGTGTTCCAGGAACAAAAAACAAATACCACATGCTTGCACCTATAAGTGAGAGCTAAATGATGAGAACACATGGACACATAGAGGGGAACAACACATGCTGGGGCCTATCAGAGGGTGGAGGGTGGAAGGAGGGAGAGGATCGGGAAAAATTACGATGGGTCCTAAGCTTAATACCTGGGTGATGAAATAACAATAACATTAAATGTAAATGGACTCAATTCTCCAATCAAAAGGCATAGAGTGACTGAGTGGAAAAAGAAACAAGACCCAACTATATGTTGCCTTCAAGAAACCCACTTCACCTATATGGACACATATGGACTAAAAGTGAAGGAATGGAAAAATCATTTCATGCAACTGGAAACAACAAAAAAAAGCAGCAGTAGCTATAATTAGATAAAATAGACTAGAAATCAAAGACTTTAAAAACAGACAAATGTTATTATAATGATAAAAGGGTCATTTCAGCAACAGGATATAACAATTTTATAATATTTATATATTTGTATATCTGTGCACCCAATGCCAGAGCTCACAACTGTATAAAGCAAACATTAATAGATGAAAAAGGAGATATAGACTGCAATACGATAAAAGTAGGGGATTTTACTCTCCATCCTCAGTAATGGACAGATTATTCACACAGAAAATCAACAGAGTTAAACTACACACAAGACCAAATAAGCCTAACTGATATTTACAGAGCATTTCATCCAACTGCTGCAGAATACACATATTTTTCATCAGCACATGGAACATTCTCCAGAACAGACCATATCTCATGCCAGAAAACAAGTTTCAACTAATTCAAACAAGTAGAAATCATATCAAGTATCTTTTCTGACCACAATGAAATAAAACTAGAAATCAATAAAAAGAGAAACCTCAGAGAAGACAGAGACACATGAAAATCAAACAGCGTTCTCCTGAATGACCGGTGGGTCAGTGAAGAAATTAAGGGGGAAATTTAAAAATTTCTTGAAACAAATGAAAATGGAAATACAACATATCAAAATCTATGGAATACAGAAAAGCAGTAGAAAAAGGGAAATTTATTGCAATAAATGCCTATATAAAAAATGTAGAAAGACTTCAAATAAACAATCTAAATATACACCTTAAGGAACTACAAAAGCAAGAACAAACCAAACCAAAATTAGTAGAAGGAAAGAAATATAAAGGTCAGAGCAGAAATAAATGAAATTGAGACAAAAAATACAGAAAATCAATGAAACAGAAAGATGGTGTTTTGAAAAGATAAAAAAAATCAACAAACTTTTGGCTAGACTAAGAAAAAAAGGTCAGGCACAGTAGCTCACACCTGTAATCCCAGCACTTTGGGAGGCCGAGGCGGGCAGATCACAAGGTCAGGAGATTGAGACCATCCTCGTCAACATAGCAAAGTCCCATCTCTACTAAAAATATAAAAAATTAGCCAGGAGTGATGGAGCACAACTGTAGTCCCAGTTATTCAGGAGGCTGAGGCAGGGGAATTGCTTGAACCCGGGAGGCAGAGGTTGCAGGGAGCCAAGATCGTGCCACTGCACTCCAGCCTGGCAACAGAGCAAGACTCAGTCTTAAAAAAAAAAAAAGAAAAGAAAAGAAAAAAAGAGAGAAGACCCAAAGAAATAAAATCAGAAATAAACAAGGCAACATAACAACTAAGACCACAGAAATGCGAAGAATTAGAGACAATTATGAGCAACTATCTGCCAACAAGTTGTAAAACCTAAAAGAAATGAATAAATTCCTGGACACATAAAACCTACCAAGATTGAACCATGAAGAACTAGAAAAATAATGAAGGCCTGAACTAAAACCATGAGAATAGAGAAGAGAGATCACATTTGAGAAGCAAGCCAAATTGTCATATGATTGATGTGGAGGAGTCAAACGGGAAAGAGGATTCTGATATGGGTGTCCAGATGGGTGGTAGTGCCATTGGCTACAGGGTAAAACCAGGCAAGGGGACTGCAGTGGGGAGAGAATCCATTCTGTGTTGGAGATCTTGGGATTGAAGTGCCTTTTTAACAGGTGAAGACAACTAAGATGTAGTGTAAAGTGTAGGCCTAGGAGAAGAGTCAAGACAGAAGACAGATTTGGTATAGCATGGATATCTTCATCTTCAGCGTGTTCTACTAGAATAAGAAGACAAAATGTAATGAAATCAAGAGGCAGAAAGAAGAAAAGGAGCCTCCACAGAAAACTGAGGAGCAGCAGCTACTAGGGTGATTAGATGAAAACTATGGGTTCAAGCCCCCATGAAAACATGCAGTGTGCTGTCTAGCTCACTAGTCCCATTGCCCTGGCCCGTAGGAGAGACTGAAATACATAGGAAAACTGAACCAAGTAAAGCAGGAAAGAGGGAGGAATGGAAGGGACCTTGGAAGGAGTGAACTGGTTAACAGTAAAACTACCAATGTAGCAGGAAAGATAGTGATATCTAAGTATTCAAAATATTTTTTATTTCATTTTATTTATTTTTGTTTGTTTTATTGTTTGTTTGTTTGAGACGGAGTTTCGCTTTTGTTGCCCAGGCTGGGGTACGATGGCACGATCTCAGCTCGCCGCAACTTCCACCTCCTGGGTTCAAGTGATTCTCTGGCCTCAGTCTCCGAGTAGCCGGAATTGCAGGCGTGCGCCACCATGCCTGCCTAATATTTTGTATAAGTAGAGACGGGGTTTCTCCATGTTGGCCAGGCTGGTCTCAAACTCCTGACCTCAGGTGATCTGCCTGCCTCAGCCTCCCAAAGTGCTGGGATTATAGGCATAAGCCACTGTGCCCAGCCTTTTTTATTTATTTTTTGAGACAGGCTCTTCCTCTGTCACCCAGGTTGGAGTGCAGTGGCAGAATGACAGTTCACTGCAAGCTCAAACTCTTGGGCTCAAGAGATCCTCTTGCCTCAGCCTCTCAAAGTGCTGGGATCACAGGTGTCAGTCACCACACCCAGTCCGAAATGTACTTTATTAACATGCCAGACACTGTTTTGACCAGGTTACATAGTTTAATTGAGTCAATTCTTATGACAACCCTGTAAAGTAAGGATTATTATTATCCCCCACTTTGCAGATGAGAAAATGAGGCACAGAGGGGTGAAGTTGCCTAAGGTGACACAGGAAATCAATGAGAGAGGCAAGACTGAAACCCAACTGTCCTGCTTCAAAAATAAATTCAAAACATTTATTTGCACAGATGGAAGAGTGTGCTTTGTGAGGGAATTTAAGTGTGGGCAATTTCAATGGAGTGGCAGCTATGTGGCCTGGGAAGGTGAAAGGAAGGTGAGGAAGTGGAGAGAGCAAAGGTAAACTGCTGTTGCAAGGAGCTTAGCTAGGAAGAGAGGATAGACTAGTAGCTGGAAGGGAACACAGGAGTGACAGAAGCTGTTTTGTGTTTTTAATGAGCAAGTCTGGAGCATGTGGGCTCGATAGAGTCTGTTTATATTACACTGTAGAATTTGCTCAAGGAAAACGAGGGGGTTGGATAAAAGACAGATTCCTTCCAGCTCTGAGTCTACTATTCCACAACTTTGAAATTCTTTCTCAGTGAAGCCAGATGGAAGATTTTACTTGATAACATTGGTTGGAAAAAATCATTTACTACACTTTTAAAGAGGTATTTAAATAGAAACCCAAAGACCTATTTAGTCTAATATCCTTTTAATTCATGAGCTTTTAATGTTTTCCCAAGGTGATCTGTCACATTTCTTGGCCTAAAGAGAAATCTAAAGTTTTTATTGTCTTTAGATTTGGCCTAATGACATGTTTCTGCTTTCCTGTCTAAGGTTAGGAAAGAAAGAGTCAAAGTCATCTTGGGTTCATATTCTTTTTCTCCATTGCCTTTTCCTTTCTGGCCTCTGCCCCTCTTTCCACACGAAATAAAAATAGTTAAGTGCAGGCAGTTATAAAAAAGCCATGTTTCTCTCACAATACATCTTAAACTAATCACTCGCGTAGGTTTTTTCTGCAATTTTCTGTCTACTAAACATCCCTTGAAACACCTCAGCTTTCTCCTAACCTGGTATCTTTCACTTATGCTAAACTTTTTCTTTTCTCCTTCTCTTCCTATGAGCAAAAGAGAAGGATAGACTAGTAACTAGATAGACTAATAGCAGTGGATGCATGTCAATCCCAGAAATTACCCCAGAGCCTCATTTTATCTCTACATCACTGCACAAAGCCCTTTCTCAGCACACCTGCTTCAATTATACGTGTTACTATTTTTTCATACTTTTCCATCTCCAGTTGCTCCTTTTCCTACCCATATGTCAGTTTTCAATTATCCCCTAGTAGGGCTATAAGAAGGGGAGAGATGACTGCAAAAAATATAGAACTCATTTTTTCCAGCTTTCAGATGTGTTTTGGCACCTACCAAAACTGGTATATACCCAGTTTTGGAAATTCACTATACTTCAAACAAAGTAACATTACACTTAGAAGACATGTCTCAAAAGGAATTAGAGAGCTATTCACTTAGCAAATCTTTGCTCCTTGCTCATTTCTATTCTGGGCACTCCTCCATACAATGGATGAATAGCATTATCTCTCAGACAAATGCAAATAATCTTCATAGAAAGATCTTTATATTTTCTCTAAAAGTATGATATCTTTCTAGCTCACAATTCCCTAGAGCCAGGTGATAATTAAAGTGTTTCAGGTTCAAAGGTTCTCTCTGAAATTCCTGATGAGCTAGCTTCAGACAAGAATGAGGGTAAACAGAAATGGTGATGATATCATAAGAGGATCAGGTTATAATATTAATAAGTTGGAAATGAGATGTGCCTAGTATCAATAATTGACTTAATTCACATTTTCCCTGACACATGTAAATCCAAATCCCAGGATTCATAATAGTAGTTACCGTATTTTGGCAGGCATATGTACCAAGCTGAGATGAACAGAGCATAAATAATCTCTTGTCAGTACTGTAGCCTATACCACAGTGGCACCTCATTATAAAGAGATCAAAAACATTTTGTGACAGCAGGCAATCCTTCTCTAGAAATAATAGCAGAAATCTCAGTATCTCTAAATCAAAATAATGATTTGCACCCTTTATCTTTACAGGATGGGCTTTTGAAACTATAAAATATTTTAGAATACTCAGCATCTGGGACAATCTAAGTACTTCTCTATATAGTTGAGCAACGTTTTCAAATATTGACCACCCTGATGATTCCAAACCATGTAATTAGCTTGATCAAGTATACTTTCCTCCATCTTACTCTTGGTAAAACATATTTTACATTATTTAATACAATTAAAAGCCATTCCTTTTCTATTTCTCCTTATTTTATTTTATTTTCTTAGTTAATCAAGAATGCTGAAAACCTAATTTTAAACCAGGAAAATTTTCCATTGGAAAATCTTCAATTTTAGGCTATGGAACGTTTTAGCTTAAAATAATTAATTGGCAAATGACCGATGCAAATGCTTTTATTAAAATTTACTTCTATTTTACAAGGGCTAAAAAAAAAACTAGAATATGTGCTTTATACCATCTAATAGTTAAAATTCTTCTTTATGTGAGGATGTGAAAGTCTTCTGTAAAAGGAAACATTTTCCCTAAGTGAGTTTTTGAATGAATCAATTTCCTCTATTCCCGGTCACAACAGTTTTTGAGTTTTTGACGAGTCTTGTCTCCTAGAGTTTCTGATACTCTTTCCAAATGTTTAGTGGGAAGAAGCTTCTCTTTGCTTTTCTGGTAGAAAAGCCAGAACTCTCAGGCTGCAGTTCTCTCTCCTGACCTCCTGTCCTTCCTCACTGCTAGCTCCCAGAAGTCCTGCCGAAGGTTACCAACTGGCTTTAATCCAACTCTAACTTTTCACCTGAGGGCTTGGAGAGGCAACCTAGACTTTTTAAACTTTTTTCTTTTGTTTCATAAAACACAAGATTAAAAGATTATTATAAAACATTGCCGTTCGAACACCTAATATGGCCTTGGCCATGCTTATATTGGCAGAATCCATGAGAGCACTGTGGTCCCAAGGCCCTTTAAGAGGTGGGGTGTTATTTCTGAAATGGATTTGAACCATATGCAATACATATAAGAAAGTTGCATTTTCCCGCCACAGTGGAAAACATCTGTTTTGCTAGTGGATTTGACTCTATTGCCAGAATAACTTTCCAGATGTTTTGAAACTCTAAACAACTGCTTCCTTTCTGATCTGCTCTGGCTCAAAAATTGATTTGCTAAGAAAACACATAGGTCTGTGACATAAATGAAAACAATATTATTTATCTTAACTAATCCATATCACCAAAACATTTTAGACATGGCCTTGGACTAATGGTATAATATAGATTCTTTTTCTTTCTAAAATATGTATACAGACATGTATACACATAGGCTCTTGAAAGGGAATATAGTGCAAACAGGAAAACATTTCCAATCCTCTTAGTGTAAATAACTACTGGTGGTAGACCATTTATGCTCCTGTCATTTTCTCAGCTTTTTCATTGACTTAACTTAAATGACACCCTGGTAGGATATGAGCATGCCCAGCACATATTTAAACCTCTTCCCTTTCATGACTCCTGTATAGCATGCAAAGTATTTTACATTATCTCACTTTTAGCCTTCTATAGTGTCTACTTTAGCCATTTCTTCCTAGTTAACCTCTAGCCACTGTTTGTTGTCATTGTTTTTTGTTCATTTAATGTTTACATAATTTAAAAAGATGATTTTTATGTTTTTTATAATCAACTGCCAAACAATACAATATTTCTTTTTTCTGCCTCACTATACCTCACGATTTCATTTTGTGGTCTTCATCCTAACCCTGTTTGGATTTAAAATCTCTACAGTTTCATTCCATTTATGTTTTTAACTCCTTGACTTTTTCAAATACTCAGCTTTTCCCTTTCATTCTTTACAAAGTCTTCCAGCAGATCATATTCCCATTTCCACTATGATCCAGAAATGCAAATGTTTGAAAGTCAAATTCTAAGGAGAACAGAACAAAACTGTTGTGTATTAAAGTTCAATGTGTACTTTCCTTTATAAATATTTCCCAACCTTTTGTATGTGGCTTCATTTTACATTATACCTAAGTTTCTAAACACCAAGAATCTGCTTTGAATATTTCTTTAGATTCTAAATTTGGTCAGTCATTTCTAATAAGCACACTTTTTTTTTTCATTCATACTGTAGAATGCAGCCCACATCTTGTTCACCTTTGTATTACCAGTGCCTAAAGCAGAGAATCTGGCAGACACTCATTTACCATTTATTAAATAACTCGAACACTTGCTTGGCAGGGATTTGATGTCCCAGGCACTGTGCTAAGCATAGATTATATGCTATGTGATGTGATCTCAAGAATTCTGTGCAGTAGACATTATTATTCTCATTTTACTCTTAAGGAAATAGAAACTCTGGGAAAGAGAGAAATAATTAATAGAAATTTACATGAGTAGAAAGTTGCAAATTATTTAGTTCCAAAGGCAGGCTCTTTGAATAACATGAAAAACAAACATAAACCATACAAACACTTTTCTTTCCCATTTTCCTCTATCATGGCTGGTCCCAGGAAAAACTTTAAAATAGAGCAGATTTTCAGTACATCTTCCCTTTCCCCTTACTACCTAACTTTTAGTGCCCAAACCCTTTGACTTATCCTTCCAACCAACCTCAGAATCTTCTACAATGGACACTCCCTCCAGCATCCAGGGCCCACCAGCCATGGTCTGTATCCCCACCTATCTTCAGCCATACTAAATTCTGGTTTTTCCTTCATCAAATCTTGGGTCTTATTGCTTCATAATACTTAAGCTTCAGAGATTGGAAAGTTGCTTATTAGGCAATCTTTCTTCCCCAACATTGAAAAGCTAGAAGAGTCTGTAAGAATTATCTGGTCATAATTTTATGGGCAAAAAAAGTCATTGAAATGACTGTAATCAAAAGGAATGGACTTACATTAGGCTGAACAGAAGCTAAGGAGAGCACTTTGGCAGGATCCTCATTGTCCACCTCCAATCAGACTTCACTGCACTAGGCTGACCTCTATTTCCTAAGAAGAATCCTAGCTGAAATACACAATGACTTCAAATTTTCTTATGTAACTTCCATGTTGAAGCCAGTATCAGAATTAAATTCAATGGTAGGGTCTAAAAGTGAAAAGAGAAAGACAATTACCAGCAAACTCATTAATTATTATGTAAATCTGTTAAATTTTACACATACACACACAAACACACACACACAAACAAGTGTACAGTCCTTGGAAATTATGATGTCTGCTTTTTGCACGCTTCTGTAATATATGTATTGTTTTTTTTTTTCAGATACAGGGTCTTGCTCTATCACCCAGGCTGGAGTGCAGTGGTCCAATTACAGCTCACTGCAGCCTTGAACTCCTAGGCTCAAGAGATTCTCTCACCTCAGCCTCCTGAGTAACTGGGACTGCAGGTGCACCATCACACCTGGGTAAGTATTTTTATTTATTAGAGACGGGGTCTCACTAAGTTTCCTAGGCTGGTCTTGAACTTCTGGCCACAAGTGATCCTCCTGCCTCAGTCTCCCAAATCACTGGTATTACAGGTATGAGCCACCACACCTGGCTAACAATGCAATTTAAATACATTGACTTATGGCTCGGCAAGGTGGCTTACTCCTGTAATTCCAGCACTTTGGGAGGCCGAGGTGGGCGGATCACTTGCAGTCGGGAGTTCGAAACTAACCTGGCCAACACGTTGAAACCCTGTCTCTACTAAAAATATAAAAATTAGCCAGGAGTGGTGGTGGGCACCTGTAATCCCTGCTACTCAAGAGGCTGAGGCAGGAGAATTGCTGAACCCAGGAGGTGGAGGCTGCAGTGAGCTGTCACACCACTGCACTCCACCCTGGGTGACAGAGCAAGACTCCATCTCAAAAAAATAAAAAGATAAAAAAATAAATAAATACAATGACTTAATCATTAATTCAGTTAACAAATAGTTATTGAATACATACTGTATAGAAGGCACAAAAGAGAGATTAGAATTTATAAGGTAATATAAATCATGTTCACAAATGATTGAAATGTAAATGTGTAAGATCATTGTCATAAAAGGACAAAGTATTTTGAGTAATCAGAGTAGGGAAGGATTACGAGCAGCTAGCAGAATCAATGATAATTTTGACATATTAATCTTTATATTTTACCTTATATTTTACTTACAGAAGTAATAACCAAAGTATTTGAACATGTGCTATTTTTTCAGGCATTGTGTAGGCAGTTTATAGCACTATTGAATCAATTAAAATTGCTTCTGGCTGTAAGAATCAAAATACTCTATTACAACTTGGTTAAACAATAGTGAGACATTTAGTTATTTCACTCAAAAAGAAGTCTGGAGGCAGGCAGTTGAAGAATAAGGGGAGTGATTCAACAATGTCATGAAAAACACAGGTTCTTTCCATTATTTCCCTCTGCCAATTTTGTGATTGTGGGATGACTAGGGGACTTTCTCTAGAATCATGTATGACACATCTTCTTATATATGTATAATAAAATCATGAAGAAAGGAGGTACTCTCTTCAAGGGCGTCTCTCTGTTACATGGGAGGAAATCTTTTCCAAATGTCCCCAGCTAACTTCCCCAGGTCTTTTTGGCTAGACATGGTTCACATACTCATGCCTAGAGCTGTAGATGATGAAGGAGAAGAGGACTGCCATAACGTAGTAACCGTCACACACAATGCCTCTTCACTGTCTCCCAAGACTCCAGTGGAAATAAGCAATATGTTTGCATTGATAATGGAACTTTTAAATTATTGCTTTACATACAGTTATTAAGATATTTTCTATTTGTCAGCCATGGTCAAAATTTAGTCCCACAAAGGTATATTAATCTTATTTTAGTGGCCAAGAAACAATAAGCATTCTACAGATAGAAATAGTGATTGATTAAGGTAAAGTTTTTTTGTTTTTTCGTTGTCTATTTTTTATTTTTATTTTTATTTTATTTTTTTTGGTTTTGAGACAGGGTTTCACTCTGTTGCCCAGGCTGGAGTGCAGTGTCTCCATCAAAGCTCACTATAGCCTCGACCTCCCAGGCTCAAGTGATCCTTCCACCTCAGCCTCCCCAGTAGGTGGGACTATAGGCATGTGCCACCATGCCCAGCTAATTTTTTGTAGAGATGGGGTATTGCAATGTTGCCCAGACTAGTCTTGAACTTCTGAGCTCAAGTAATACACCAGCCGTGTCCTCCCAAAGTGCTAGGATTACAGGTGTGAGCCACTGTGCCCAGCCAAGGTGAAGCCTTGCTTAATGTCTTTGTCATTTGGCCCAATCTGTGATTCTAAAATTTTGCTGAGTCAGTTGGTTTCAGCTAGGAACTAGTGAATGAAAACTAACCCATGTGAAATTATTACTGAAATGTCATAGAACAGTTCATGGCTAGTGGAATTAAATTAATATGGCTAGCATATTTGAAAACATTGTACCTGTCAGAGTAACTCTCTGTTTGAATTTACTGCGTTAATTTCTTACACTTTTCATATTTTCCTGGAATACAACTTTCCACTTCACTCAGAACAAACATTAAAGTAGTATGTTTATATACTATGTGTAGTGTGAGAAAATTGTTTTAACCATTTAAGAAAATAGAAAATCCTTGTTTTTATATCATGTGACTATTGAAATTGCAATATGAATGTTTTATTTAAGGGCTTCTTTATTTATACTGCAAAAATCTGTCTTTCTGTTTCTTTCTGTTTCTTTTCTTTTTTCTTTCTTTCTCTTTCTTTTTTTTCTTTCCTTCTCTTTCTCTATCTTTCTTTCTTTCTCTCTTTCTTTCTCTTTCTTTCTTTCTCTCTCTTTCTTTCTCTCGTTCTTTTCCTTTCTTTTTTTGAGACGGAGTCTCGCTCGGTCACCCAGGCTGGAGTGTAGTGGCACAATCTTGGCTCACTGCAACCTCTGCCTCTCGAGTTCAAGCAATTATCTGCCTCAGCCTCCAGAGTAACTGGGATTACAGGCACCCACCACCATGCCCGGCTAATTTTTGTATTTTCTCTTTTTTCTCTCTTTCTTTGAGACAGGGTCTCTCTCTGTCACCCAGGCTGGAGCACCCTGGTGGAACCAGGGTGAACCAAGGCTTGCTGCAGCTTTAACCTCCCAGACTCAAGCAGTCCTCTTGCCTTAGCCTCCCCAGTAGCTGGGGCTACAGGTGCATGCCACCACACTCAACTAAATTCTTAAATTTTTTATAGAGATGGGGTTATGGTGCCAGGGCTTGTCTGAAATTCCTGGGCTCAAGCAATTCTCCTGCCTTCACTAGGTGTGGTAGCTCATGGTTACAGGCATGAGCTACTATGCCTGGCTTTATTGCAATATTTCTGAAATTATACTTCAGTCATCTATTATTCTACAACAAACCACCCAAAGCTTACCAACTTAAAACCACAGTTTTCTAGATACTGGTGAGGTTGTGGAGAAAAAGGAATGCTTATACACTATTGGTGGGAGTGTAAATTAGTTCAACCATTGTGGAAGACAGTGTGGTGATCCCTCGAAGACCTAAAGAGAGAAATACCACTCAACCCAGCAATCCTATTGCTGAGTATATACCCAAAGGAATATAAATCATTTTATTATAAACATATATTCATGCATATGTTCATTACAACACTATTCACAATAGCAAAGGCTTAACCTAAATGTTCATCAGTGATAGACTAGATACAGAAAATGTGGTACATATGCACCATAGAATACTATGCAGCCATAATAAAGAACGAGATCATGTCCTTTGCAGGGACATGGGTGGAACTGGAGGCCATTATCCTCAGCAAACTAATGTAGGAACAGAAAACCAAGTATCACTTGTTCTTACTCATAAGTGGGAGCTAAATATGAGAACACATAGGCACATACAGGAAAACAACACATGCTAGGACCTGTAGGAGGGTGGATGGAGGGAGGACAGACAGGATCAGGAAAAAGTGACTAATATCTACTAGGCTTACCACCTGGGTGATGAAATAATGTGTATGACAAACCCCCATGACACAAGCTCACCTAGGTAAAAAACCTGTATGTGTACCCCTCAACTTTAAATAACATTTTAAACAAAATAGTTATCGTTTATTTTGCTCATAAATTTACAATTTTGGAATGGCTGTGTTGGGATAGTAAGTTTCTGTTTTCCCATGGTATCAGTTGAGGCAGTTTTCTGGGACAGAATCCACTTGCAAGTTAGTTCAGTTACACAGCTAGTGTCTGGTTTAACAAAGATACCACAGAATAGGTGGCCTAAACAGCAAGCATTTCTTTCTCTACAATTCTGGAGACTGGAAGTCTGAGATCAGGGTGCTAGCTCAATTGGGTTCTTGGTAAAGGCCCTCTTCCTGGACAGATGGCTGTCCTCTTCTTTTATCTTTACAAGTTGGAATGAGAGAGAGAGAGAGAGAGAGAGAGAGAGACAGGGAGAGAGAGAGAGATACTGATGGGTACCTTGGCTCCTTTTCACATGAGTTTCTCCATGTGGACCTCCCCAGGAGATTGCTTGAGCTTCCTCACAACATGGCAGTTGGGTTCCAGAAAAAAATATTCCAATGGGAAGTTGAAACTATCAGTATTTTAGGAATTGGGCCCAGAGCTTCAGCTTAGCATCAATCCTGCTATATGCTAATGGTCAAGCAGTCACACAGACTCTGTCCAGATTTAAAGCAAATGGACATAAATTTCTTCTATTGATAAGAGGATGAAAACTAAATGTAACCATCTTTAATCTCTATAGACTGGAAAGAGGATTCTTTTTTATTTTCAAGGTTCATTCCCATGGAAAATTTTTCTTTTTTATTATATAATACTGTCAAACTGTGAAAATGACCTGCTTTGTAAATAAAACCACAATAAAATATCACAGAGTTTAAAAGTTTATTTATTTTATATCACAATAAAATATGGCAGAGTTTTATTGTGGTTTACTTAACCACAATAAAAATATAGCAGAGTTGTAAGGTCCAAAGTTATACTTGAATCAGGATTACTCAAACTTGAGTCAGGATTCAAGTTTCATGTATAACTAATGCTTTTCTACTCAGAAAACTGGTCAGAACAAATGTGTCACCAGGATACAATATTGGTGTTGTATTTATTATGGTAATAAAACAAAGTAAGAAATGTTCCTTGCTATATTTTAAAATTTTGATTAAATATTTTTTATTGGGTAGACCATTTTTTATTTTAAAAGGCAGTATTTTAATTCTCTTTCTGTTGAATATTTTAAATTGCATTTTGATAATATAGTAAAAGTAAACAAGAATAGAAAATTTTCTGTGTAGTGTTAAAGGGAACACAGCAGATCACTTCTGATGATAAATGAAAAATTTTATTATGTAGTGAGAGAATAGTACTAACTCAATATAAGGCATAGTGAGGTAGTTTTCAATTAATTTTTTGTTTTTATGAGGATGATGTTCTCAGATTTAATAGAAATTGAAAGAGTTCATGACACAGCAAATGACAAATCTTATGGCATTTTCTTCTATTTGTTGAAGAGGAGAATTCCATTTTATTTCTTTGATTTGTGAGAAAACTCTATGTTCTCTAGTTTTACAAGCATCATTAATATTGTTTGTCAGTTATTGTTCAATAACAATGTGCAAGATGAGGCTTGAACAGTCAAAACAATAAAATGAAAGAATAAGAAAAAAATGAGTAGGGATTGGTAGTGTCTTTCCTTCCAAGGATAAGTTATTCAGAGTTTCTGGTGCTATTACGAGACTACTTCCTCATTGAACGTTTTGATGGTGCTATGCCTCTGGGGTTTTTCACCTGAGCTTTATTTTGTCTATTCAATGGCTTCACAGTCTCCGACGGTCTCTGTCCTCCTTCTCCCTGGAGAGTGTTGGTGTTCTGCAGCGTGTTCCTCCTGGTCTTCTATTATAATTCTACATTTCCTGATCATAGTTCTCAAGATTTTTTTCTCTAATCCAAACTTCTCTACAGAGTTCCACACATATAAGCCACATTACTATCTGTATATCCTACAGGAATCTCCAACTCATCAGCCCCAGATTAAAATCATCATCCTTCTTCCAAAATCATTAATTAAGAGTTGCTACTCTTCACCCATATTTACTAGGTCACTAAGTTCTATCAATTCCTTCTCAAAATATGTTCATGCTTGCCCCATCCTTTTCATCCTCATGACCACTAACATATTTCAGGGTTTTGCATTTATTCCCTAGGTTGTTACAAAGGTCTCCTTACAGGTCAAACCACATCTAGTTTCACTCTAAGCCATCCCTCAAACTGCTTCCAGACTGACTGTCCCCAAAATACAAATAAGATAATGTGACAACCATATGTAAAACATCATCCTTCATTGTTTACAGAGCAGGGTCCAATCTCTGTCATCAGATAGAATAAACTCTCCATGATATGTCTTCCTCTCTATTATCATCTCCCTCCAATTTCCTTAAAGATCCATCATATTGTTTCCTGCTCCTATACCTTCATGCATGCATACACACATAAACACACATCACATATATACATATAATGTATATGTATATAAGTGCACACACATCACATACATACATGTAATATGTATGTATATATACATAAATGCATGCACATTCTTTCTAAATGGAATGACTTCCCTCTCTTTATTGGTATACAGAGTGTCTCTGCCAAGATCTAATGTAAACATGACCTTCTCTTTGAAGCTTTCTGTTACCCTTCCACCTCTGCTGCCAGCTACACAATTACCACTCCCTACACTGTGCTACTAAGTGTGCCTAAATCAAACATGACTTTTATTATTGCACTGACAAGATTGTATTTCTATTATCTTTTGCATGTCTGTCTTCTGTAGAAAATTACAATTCTTTTTTTTTTTTTTGAAACAGGGTCTCACTCTGTCACCCAGGCTGGAGTGCAGTGGCATGA
Source organism: Rhinopithecus bieti (assembly GCF_001698545.2). Classification (NCBI taxonomy): domain Eukaryota; kingdom Metazoa; phylum Chordata; class Mammalia; order Primates; family Cercopithecidae; genus Rhinopithecus; species Rhinopithecus bieti. Next base: position 3,534,236 of record NW_016803311.1, read on the forward strand.
TCTCGGCTCACTGCAACCTCCGCCTCCCGGGTTCAAATGATTCTCCTGCCTCAGCTTCCCGAGTAGCTGGGACTACAGGTGCACACCACCACACCCAGCTAATTTTTGTATCTTTAGTAGAGACAGGGCTTCACCATGTTGACCAGGCTGGTCTTGAACTTCTGACCTCAAAGTGATCAAACTCCCTCGGCCTCCAAAAGTGCTGGGATTATAGACATAAGCCACCCCACCTGGCTGAAAATTACAATTCTTTAAAGATAGGAAACATGACTTACTTACTAGCAGCATCTAGTGGCATTACCCTCTACAAAACCTATAAATTAAGCAGTGTAGAATGAATGAAAGAAAAATATGAAGATAAACTACATTAATTATAAAATGCTTATTAATTTCTGAGATTACATTGCAAGAGTAAGAACCACATTATACTCTGACAGAGAAAAGGCTTCAAGTTCAAACATCCAGAAGAAGTAACATTTGAAATCCAGTCACAATTTTAAAAAACGGTCTATCAGGTTTTAATACTTAATATCAGATGCTTTCCTAGGTAACAATAAAGCCAGAAATTTTCAGAAAACATGCATTAGAAAAAAAGTAAAAAAGTAAAATAAATTGGTATTAGAATAATTTTAGAGGCAGAAAAGACTAAAAATCATTTGTTATGATATGAAAGCTTTGATATTAGTAAAATAATAATGCAGAACAATGTGAAACACATAAAATAACCCAGAAAAGGAAGAACCAAAATTATATGTAATAATAGTAATAATAATCACTACTATTTATTGCTTATGACATGACAGGCACTGTGTTGCAGCTCTACAATCTTATCTTTCTATCTTCACAGTAATGTTGAATGTAGATGTTATTATTATTTATCTCATTTTGTAGATGATGAACCTGTGTCTAAGAAGGGTTGATCAACTTAATTTACCAAGGTCACATAGTCTAGTAAGTTACAGAATCACATCTTAAATTCTGACTTGGGAGCCCAAGCTCTTATCTATTACATGCAAAGAGACAATTTCTTACCCATGTTTGACCATGTTTCTCCAGTCTCTTACAAGGAGAAATTAGGAATCATATCAGAACCAAACTTTATAGTAATTTTGGTAGTTGGATAAGATGAAATTTTGTGATCTTGCTCTTGGGATCATAAGAGCAACAGATGGGAATGGTCTTTTCCCTGAAGGGAACGTGCTTCCCCTGTCGATCACCTATCCACTAAATAAACCTCAGGCTCACAATGAGGATTGGACAGCTGACACTAGATGGACACAGGAGGGAAGAGATGCTTCCTTTCTCTTGGGCTAGAAAGTGGTTGATTTTTGTCTCCCAGTAAAGGACACACCTGAATGGCTTTGTGGGAATTGAGCTGCCCCTGACACATAGATCTAGTCAAGGTGTCTGCCTGATCAGAAATGGGGGACAAGAACAGGGATTGGTGTGAAAGTTGTAGTTAATTCTCAGGGTTGTATCCCCTCTCCATAGTTACCCATACAGTCTGATCTCACCTCTTCTATGACGAGTTAAAAAAAAAAAAATGGGAACAAGCCTGTGACCTTGCTTTCAACAAAGCAAAAGAGTACAGAGCAGTACAGCTTCTCCTGGACCAGTGTGGAGGTAACAAAAGCAGTGAACAAGGGCAGGTAACTGTGCCCAGCAAGGCTGATGTTTCATGAGGGTCGGGGCAACAGAGCAGCCCAACAGATACAAAGTACAGAAGGATGGATTCAACAAATTAATAAATGGCTCAACATACATTGATCATTGAAAGTAAATGTGATCTTATTTTTAGTTGCAGACCGTTGAGGCTTAGACCTCTGAATCACATTCATCATACTGACGCCCTGCTTTAAGATCTTCTGTGCCTCCCTACTGTCTTCAAAAGGAAGTTCAAGTTCCTGAGCATCCCACAAACAAGGCAATTCATGAACAGCCCATTGCTAATGTCCTCTCTCACCAGCCTTCTGACCCCACACAAAGGCCCTCAAATTCAAATGTACTAAATTACGAGCGTTTCTCCAAATGTGGGCTTTTGTCCTCTTTTGCCTCTGAACACACGATAATTTCTCTGTTTCTAATTCTTTTCCCCAAACTGCTTCTGCCCCTAAAACTCATTCTTTGCAGCTCAACTCAAAAGTTCCTTTTTAAAAGAGCCTTTGTGACTAGAATGCAACTTATGTGATCGCTTCAATTTCCTATTAAAATCCTAAGAAAACATATACTTTATTTATTTATTATTTATTTATTTATTTATTGAGATGGAGTTTTGCTCTTCCTGCCCAAGCTAGAGTGCAATGGCGTGATCTTGGCTCACTGCAACCCCTGCCTCCCAGGTTCAAGCAATTCCCCTGTCTCAGCCTCCCTGGTAGCTGGGATTACAGGTGCTCGCCACCACGCCCAGCTACCTTTTTGTATTTTTAGTAGAGACAGGGTTTCACTATGTTGACTAGGCTGGTCTCGAACTCTTGACCTCAGGCGATCCACTCACCTCAGCCTCCCAAAGTGCTGGGATTATAGGCGCGAGCCACCGCACCTGGCTAGAAAATGTATACTTTGGAATTGATCACTCCGTATCATTATGCTATGTTTACATATCTGCTTCTTTTTTGCATAATGTGCTCCTAGCGTGCCTGGCCCATGGTAGGATGCAATAATATTTGCTGAGTGAATGAATGACTGGTAATTCTCTTGATCATGCATAGTAGCTGCTGCAGTCCTCAGAGATTTGCATGTGCTGTTTCTTTTGTGAGAAGTCATGTATCCTGGAGGCTGATTCTTCCTTTAATTTGCAAATTAACTTAACCAAAATTGAAATTAGTGAGGAGGGCATAAAGGACTTAAACATTCTGACAATATTTTATCTTCCTTCTTTAGCTGCAGTCATTGACGTTATTGCTGATTCTTTCATGTATTATATTAACTAAATTGATCATTCTTACAGCATGTTCAAATGTTCAAAATATAGATATCTTGCTTGTGGCTCCCTAGATGGCTGCTAGAGGAGGTGGATCTTTCTTTTCACTTGCTCACTGATTTTCTCACAATGGACACTTTCCTAGTGCCCCTTTATCCCACATGCACACAAAAAGGTACACACAAAACGATCCCCTTAAACAAGGTACAGTATTTGAAATAAATGAGAGTATTTTAGGAAACAAAGTTTGGATAAATTCTCCCCATTCATACCAACTGTGACTTCAACACAGCTCTTTGTAAATAAGTCCTTCACAATCATGTGATTTCCTGGCATGGTCATCCTATTCATGGAGTAAAAGAATGTATTGATCTGATTCTTAACCTAATAATCAAATTTCATCAAACTTTTATGCAAATTTGATTTATAGCAGTCTAGAATAGAGATTCGTGCTTGCTTTTGAAACAATATGTTTTTACAGAATAGACTGTTTTCACTAGAAGTTCTGTTTCAGATTTTATGATCTCTCTCTATATATGCGTATTTTTTGAGATGGGATCTCCCTCTGTCACCCAGGCTGGAGTGCAGTGGCACAGTCACTGCTCACTGCAGCCTCAACCTCCCAGGCTCAAGTGATCCTCCTGCCTCAGGCTTCTGGGTAGCTGGGACCAGAGGCATATGCCATCATCTCCAGCTAATTTTTTTATTTTGTAGAGCTAGAGTCTCCCTATGTTGCCCAGGCTGACTCAAACTTTCGGACTCAAGCAATCCTCCCCCTCGGCTTCCCAAAGTAATGGGATTCGAGGCATGAATCACCACAACTGGCTTGATCTTTCTATTTTTAATTATTGGGGAGAGCACCCACTAGCCTCTTTGTCTCACTGCGTTCCAATTCTACTATTCTGCTAGTATTTCATTGCATAAAAAAGGTTATGAATAATGACTCATTAATGAGGTTGACAACCTTACACACTCCTTCCTCACAATTGTGGAATGGAAGCTTTGTGTTTTTATGTAGTTACATTAACAATCTACTAACTACTTTACCACTGATTTTGTATTCTTGTCACTTCATGGTCTGCGCAATTTTCGCCAAATATGTGTCCAAAAATGTATTAAAAATATTATTCTTTTTTCAACACTCACCCAAGTCAATGTTAACAGGCTCTACATGCTATCAGCCTCCATACCAAGATTTCATTTGCAACAGTTGTTTAAATTATTTTTTGATTATAAAGTATTTCATACATTTAAAAAGGGATAGAGACAATTAGCACAGGGAATGCTCGACACCATTAGTCATCAGAGAAAAGCAAATCAAAACCACAATGAGATACCATTTCACGTTCAACAGGATGGCTGTAATTAGAAAAGATGGACAATAACAAGTGTTGGTCAGGCTGTGAAGAAATTAGACCCCTCACACATTGCTCGTGAGAATGTAAAACAACGCTTCTGCTTTGGAAAACAGTTTGGCAGGTCCCCTAGGTTGCACATAGAATTACCATATGACCTACCTATTCCACTCCTAAGGAATATAAACATATGTTCACATAATAACTTGTATACAAATGCTCATAGCAGCACTATTCCTAACAGTCAAAGGTAGAACAATCCAAATGTTCATCAACTGATGAATGGATAAACAAAATGTAATATACCCCAAAATGGAATATTATTTTGCCGTAAAAAGGAATGAAGTGCTGATACATGCCACAACCGAAATGAAACACTGAAAACATCATGCTAAGTGAACAAAAGCCAATCACAAAAGACTACATATGTATGATTCCATTTATATGAAGTGTCCAGAATAGGTCAATCTATAGTGATCAAAAGTAGATTGCTGGTTTTCTAGGGTTGTGAACGGTTGGGAGAAACTGGGAAGTGAATGCTGGTGGATACATGATTTCTTTTTGGGATGATGAAAATGTTGTAAGATTGATCATAGTGATAGTTGCACAACTCTGTGAGTATCCTGAAAACCTTTGAATTTTACAATACAAATTGAGTAATATATATGGAATATGTTATATTTCAGTAGAACTGTTAGGAAATAAGTAAAATGAATAATTTTTAAAACCCTAAATAATTACATAGGCAATATGTAGTAGACACTCATTAAAATATCTCCAACATTTAAAACTATGTTTGCCAGGCCAGGCTCAGTGGCTCACGCCTATAATCCCAACACTTTGGCAGGCCAAGGTAGGAGGATCTCTTGAAGTCAGGAGTTCGAGACCAGCCTGGCCAACATGGCAAAACCCCATCTGTACTAAAGATACAAAAATCAGTCAGGTGTGTTGGTACGTGCCTGTAATCCCAGCTATTCGGGAGCCTGAGGCAGGAGAATAACTTGAACCCTGGAGGCGGAGGTTACAGTGAGCTGAGATCATACCACTTCACTCCAGCCTGCAGGACAGAGTGAGACTCTGTCTAAAAATATATATTTATATAATATATATAGTTTAATATATATGTTTGCCAATTTTGCACCAGATTTTTTTAAGAAACAAAAAGTTACAAAATAAGTTGAAATCCCCTCTCTTCACTTTGCCCATTTTGCCTAGAAAGAACAACTATCATAAAGTTGGTGCACATCATTTCCATCTATATTTTTGTCCTTTTCATGTGTGTTATTATTTTTGAGATGGAGTCTTGCTGTATAAACCAGGCTGGTCTTGAACTCCTGGGCTCCAGGAATCCTCCCACTTCAGCCTCCTGAGTAGCTAAGACTATAGGCATGCATCACTGCACCCAGTCCATATTTTTGTCCTTTTACTACTTATATGTATGTCTATAAATAAAACATGAGTCTATTTGGAATTTTTTTACATTTTACATAAATGGCATAATGAAAAAATAGACTTCACAGCTTGCTTTTTACACATTGTGTGGTGTTTTAAAAGTTTAAATCTGTCCATATAAACATATGTAGATGTAGTTTATGTACTTAAATTCTGTATAGTATTCCATTGTGCTAAAATAACACAATTAATATCTATTGTTCTAGTGGTGAAAATATAAGTTGTTTCCAAATTTTAATCACTACAAAAAATACTGAGAAAAAACATTTCTTGAATATGTTTCTGTGGGCATGTCTACATATATTTATCTGGGGTATATACCTGAAGTTGGAAGTTTCTAGGTTATAGGTTATGATCAGTTTAAATAAAGCACAGTGTAAGCTTATTTTCAAATCTTATACCAAACTGCATCCTTGTTGGCAGTGGTTGAACTTATTACCTCCAACCCCTGGTCATCATTTAAAATTATCATTTCAAATTTTTTGTCAATTTGATGGTAATGAAATAATATCTCATTGCATTTTAATTTTATTTTCTTGAATTATGGTGTGATCAAACTTTTTTTTATGTGTTTGTTGCTATTTAGGTGTTGCTTCTGTAAATGTTTTTCTTTTCCTTTGCAAGGACTGTTTACATAGTCTGGATAATAATCCTCTGTTAGTTATACATATTTCAAAAATCTTTCCCAATTTTGGCTTGTATTTTAAAATTTTAAATAGCATTGTTGTCAGATGCAAATTTTATATTTTTGTATCATTAAATTTAACCATCTGTGTCCTAATGGCCAGGAATTTTAGTGATATGAACATATTCTGCTATATTTTTTCTAAACATTGTAAGGTTTTGGTTGTCATATATGGATGTTAATCCACCTGAAATTTATTTTTTGTATTGTATAAAATAGATAAATACTTTTATCCTTTTCCTCAAATGGCTACTTGTCCCACAACCCTTGCCCTACTGATTTATAAGTGTTGTATATCAAGTTTCCTGTATAGATTTTTGTGTTTCTGAATTATTTATTCTTTCCCCTTAGTCTATTTGTCTTGCCTTATGTTAATAAAATGCCATTTTAATTGCTATACCATATAAGTCTTGCTATCTCGTTTTTTCTTGTACCCTATCAGCATTGACCAATCACAGAATCAGAATAAACTTGAGAAGCAGTATACTTGGGGAAATAAATTTCTCAAAATGATAGAAAGTTGGCACTGGCTCTGGAATGCTATTTGGAATAATTTGCAGTGGTACCTGTTAGTGATATGTGCAACTATCTGAAAATGTTTTTAATCACAGCCAACTGCTATTATTTTAGTTTATAAAGATAACCGTCTTTCAACTTTGAATACTGCATCTATAAAATAGAAGAGTTTTCATCTGAAGTTGTATAGAATACCATTAAAACACTGGCACTATAAGAAACACATAGAACCTTTTTTAAGCTTCTTATACATAATATAACACTATGTGTCCATGAGAAAATCATTTTAAAGGCAAGATAACTAAATTCTGGAATAGTAAGGCATGTTAATCATAATATGAAATCTGTCATGCATAGCAGACATTTATATATATTCTGTCTTTAAGTTTTACTGCCAAAAAGTGTTGAATATAAGGAAACATACTGATAGAAAAAAATAAGAACATGAAAAAGGTCTTACTACAGTAGGAGTTAGCACTAACTAGCAACATTTCTAACCCTCAGCTTTCATAATGCCTGTTGGGATATTTCATCTGAATAGAACACCACAAATTAAAACACGACATTTCTCAGATGATTTGCCCCCCTATCAGTTTCCCTTCTTCAGCTTCTTTATTTCTGTCATGTGTACCCTTGTCTTTACAGTTTCTCAATTATAAAAGCTTGGTGTTATCTTTTATTTATTTTACCTCCGTATACTCTGTCTATGGTAGGCAGAATAATGGCTTCCTCCCTTTCCCCCAAAGATGTCCATGTCCTAATTTCTGAAACCTATGAATATGCTACATTATATCCAAGGGGGGTATTATGGTTGCTAATAAACTGACCTTAAGGTTAAAAATTTATCCTAGATTGTACGGGAGGGCCCAATGTAATCAACAGCATCCTTTAAGTATGAAGATGGAGATGGAAGAGTCAGGGTCAGAGTGATGCAGCCTCAGAAAGACTCAAAAGGAAATTTCTGGCTTTGACGATGACAGAGATTCAGGAGCCAAGGAATGCAGGCAACCTCTAGAACCTGGAAAAGGCAAGAAAACAGATCTCCTACAGCCCCCGGCAGGAAGGCAGCCCTATTGAAATCTTGATTTTAGCCCAGTGGAATCAATTTCAGGCCTCTGACCTTTCAGGATGGTAAGATAATAAACTTGTGCTGCTCTAACCCATCTAGTCTGTGGTCATTTGGTAGAGCAGCAATAGGAAACGAATACACAATTCAATTACCAATCATATCTTCATTGATTCTTTTTTTTTTTTTTTTTTTTTTGAGACAGGGTCTTGCTCTGTCACCCAGGCTGGAGCCATCTAGGCTCACTGCAGCCTTGACCTCCTGGATTCAAGCAATCCTCCCACCTCAGCCTCCCAAGTAGCTGGGACTACAGGCACAGGCCACCACACTTGGCTAAATTTTTTGGATTTTTTGTAGACACAGGGTTTCTCCATGTTGCCCGGGCTGGTCTTGAACTCCTGAGCTCAAGCCACTTACACACTTCAGCCTCCCAAAGTGCTGGGATTACAGGCGTGAGCCAACATGCCTGGCTGATTGATTCTTTTGTCCTACTTCCTCTGAAATGGCTTTCTAATCGGGATAAAATGGCAGACCCCACTTCTGGCCTTCCTTTGTTAGCTTCTGGATGTTGCCATAGATTCTTAACAATGACATAAAGCAGTAGTTTCCAACCTTTTTGGCACCAGGGATGGGTTTCATTGAAGACAATTTTTTTACAGACCCAGGGGGTGTGGGATAGTTTGGAATGATTTAAGTGCATTACATTTATTGTGTGCTTTATTTATATTATTATCACATTGTAATATATAATGACATAATTATACAACTCACCATAAGGCACAATCAGTTGGAGTCCTGGACTTGTTTTCCTGCAACTAGACAGTCCTATATGGGGGTGATGGGAGACAGTGACAGATCATCAGGCATTTGATTCTCATAAGGAGTGTGGAACCTAGATCCTAGATCCCTCCCATGTAGAATTCACAATAGAATTTGCACTCTGATGGGAATCTAATGCTAGGGCTGATCTGACAGGAGGTGGAGCTCAGGTGGTAATGGGAGGTATGGGGAGCAGCTGTAAAAACAAATGAAGCTTCACTCACTCACTCACTGCTCACCTCCTGCTGTGTGGCCCAGTTTCTACCAGACCACAGACCGGTACCAATCTGTGGCCTGGGGGTTGGGAACCCCTGATATAGGGGATCTAGTCCTAAACTGTGAGTCAGGTCTAGCCTATTTCTGCTGTTAATTAGCTTGTGACCTTAGGCAACCTCTCTGCTAAATTTCCTTGCTCTCCACCCCTAACACACACACACACACACACACACACACACACACACACACACACACCAGACACCAGAAATTGAGTGAGTTGACTAAGATGATTATTACATTTCTTTCTAGTTCTGCTTAGTATCATTTTGTAGTCTGTCTCTTGCTTCCTCGCATTTTCTATACATCAATCCAGAACTCTTCTTAAAACCTGTTTGGTATAAATTAAATTCTTACGTAGAAGCATGCATTGACTTTTCACTGCTTAGAGATTAAATAAGTCCCTATTAGAGACCTCTAACCACCTGCCCACTCCCCATCTCTCTGTAACAGTTTTTCTTTTCCAGGGTTCATTACTCACTGCAGCAAAACAGGTCTCATTCACCCCTGAGACATGATCTGTTCAGGCTCTTCCTCCTTCCTGAAATACCCATCGCATCTGTATCTAGTTATCAGAGTCCTGCTCTTTCTGTAAAAGACCCAGCAACTACCACTCCCCTGGGACTGTTCCTCCCCCACAATTGCTGCCTACACTGTGTTTCTCAAACCAAATTATCATGAGAACTTACAAATGATCTAAGTTTTCCAACTCAACACTGAAGATTGAGGATGGTAGAGAGATGACAGAAGAGGGATAAAAGAAAAGAGAAACTAGTTCAAAAGAGTAAGGCTTTGCCTTTCAAGTCTCCGGAAGGAGTGGGGGAACAAATGTGTTTGGAACTGATCCGATATGACTTGCGTTATTATTTCTTTATCAGTATGTCTTGTCTCCCAAGGTATAAGCCCTTAATGATGAAGTCACTTCTAATATTTCTTTTTATCCTTGTCATTTAAAAAAAAAAGATGTCTTACCAAGAAAAACTACTTACTTGTTTGCTCAGTGTTGTAATACATAAATGACAATGACATTAATACACCAAATCCAGTTTTAGTTTCCACAATTCATGAGGATACAAAATGCTTAATGAGCTCATCAGCCAAGTGTTTGTTAAATTCCTGCTTGTGTATAGTACATGTTAGCAAAATAATCCCTAGCACTGGACGGTGTGGACTCTCAATCCCCCTCATTCCTTGGCCTCCGAATCCCACGTTTTCAGCAGCACTTTTTGGTAGATGCCAAATGTAACTCATAGTTATCTAACCCGTCTTGAATGTCTCTGGTTTCTGGGAGGGTGTTCCTCCTACCAGTGGTCCAAAGCCTACTTCATTCCAAGCTGTGTAGTCACAGTCATATTGCCAGGGCAGTCAGCTTCATCTAGTGGAGCAACACAGAGGCCTTGAATGAATCCAAGATGTGGTTCACTGTCCAAAAGCAAGGGTAATTTCTTAAGAAACTGGGCATCTATGAAAGGTAGCATAAAAATTAATTCCATTCTGAAACTTTATGAGAAATTTTTAGATTTCCTCAATTTAGTTAACTCATAATAGTACTTAGTCAGATTCTTTGCTTGAAACTTTCTATCCAAACCATCTATTCAGCCAATATTTGCAGGCCTGACTAGAGCATTATCTTCATGGAAGCTCTCTCCAACTTTGCCATTTTATTCTAAAACCAGAAGAACTTCTGTATGATCCATTTACACTGCAATACTCCAAAATGCTAATAGCTGAGTGGTCATGACGAAGGTGAGCTCTTGGCTCAAGTCTGGGGTAATAAGTTTAATCCAAAGTGAACCTGAGGACTTGGTCTGAAATCCCAGACACTGTGTCAGCACATATCCATCCTTGAGAATCTAACATAGTACTATTTTAAAATTGTTTCATATAGCTAAGTATTTCACTTTTTCCTATTTGTTCTCTTCCTAGTCAGCTCTCTTCCAGGTTTTTCTTTTCTTTTGTTTCCCACATTTAAGTTCATTTCTACACACATATTGTACCAACTGTCAGTAGCATACAAATGCCTCCTTCTTTGGCTTGTCAGTGACATAAATTTTCTCTAATATAACCTGACAAGGGCATTGTATTAGAAATGTCATTTATTTCTCTCGTTTAGTCATAGATTTTAAGTCTCTTTCAAAGACTGTATCTTTCTCACAGAAATTCCTTTGCCTACACAGTATTTTTGTTTCCCACACAGAACATATATTTATATGTGACATAATGAAGCTGCAAGGAAATGACTCTTTCAGCTTTTTAAAACCACAGTAGTAGCTTGGAGCTAATATACAGTGGGCTAGTTATTTCCATCATACATACATACAGATACATGTATTACACTATCATCTTTAAAGCATGTATCATGTACATTCTCATTCACATACACAGCCATGCATATAAATTAACTGTTGCTACACAGCCACAATCTCTCACATTTCCATATTCTTCCAATCTTTCTCCCTCTCTTCTACTTCTTAACTATGTTCATCATAACCAGGACTATAACATACTGGGTAAACTGGCTATCATGCCCAATATATCTAGAAAAACATTTAGATACACTGCTTTACAGAATGAACACAGCTGGAATCCAGAAAACAGTGCAAATTTTTAAAAAAATTTTTATATTATATCATCTTACTTGAGGCTATAGAATAAACCTTACACGGTTACCTTCAAGTCTTCTCTCTTCTGAGAATCCTCAATTCTTTTCTTTTCTATCTTTCAGCAGTTGGTGCTAAAAATGGTGAGTTGCCACCACCCCATAATGTGCTAGCTCTCTCTTGGGAGAGCACAGGTGAATTGAGGACTCTTTATAATCCTTCATAGACATGGGCTGGGACAGCTCAGAATCTTCAGAGTCAAGCAACTGTAAGACAAACAAATATTTTTCTTTCTAATATTGGTCACCACTCATGGCAAAATTTCATTGCACGATCATGCTTTAAAGAACTAGACCTGATGATAGAAAGAAATTCTTTTCCCTTACCCCTTAGCTATTGCATTCAACCCTCCTTTCCACCCACCGACCCACCCTCCTGGGACTATTGACTGGTGTAATAATCCCAGAACATTGTCTCCCTCATAGAAAGACTAAAGCATCCTTACCTTCATAGAATGACAACTAAAGTGATGTCCTTGGAATTTCTGCTTGAATTTGGTGCCCTGGGCCCTCTTATTGAGAGATCAGATTCCAGGGTGAGAGTAACAGGCCAACTAGCCAAGAAAGAAAGCTATTTGTTTTTCTTTTGAACTATGAAAAGACCCTGCTTGTGAGTATATTTTAGAAAGAAGAAAGGAAGGATAAAAAAAAAGAAAGAAAGCAAGAATATCTCTGGAACTTTGTCCTGTTTTCTGCAACAAAATGTGAATGAATAGTTCAAAGAGTGAAAACTTCTAGTGATGGCTGATGTCCCTCAGGGATAAGCTGGATCCCCAATGTTTTGAAGATCTTTGAGTCTAAAAATCGATAATCAGAAAAGTACTTTTTGTTTGCTTAATGTATCCCTGTTCTGATTTCAATTAAACTCCAAATTTTGTTTTAAAACAATAGATGAAGATGACAGACAGTCCTCTTCTACCACACACATGTAACATCTAGCTGTACATAGCAGACACAGATGCCCCGAGAGTCTTGAAGTCTAGCTCAGGGTGACCCAGGTTATATCACGGCCTGGGCAAAATTGTGGCTTGCTTCAGTCTTCAGGTCCACATGGGGCAGTTGAGTTATGCAATTGCTTTGGGTAAGAGTAACTGACTATCCAGAATGGATGGTCAGGATTTAAGGAAATTCCCTGGGAATGTCTTGACAAAGTCGGTCCAGCCTTTGGGACAGCAATATAGCTCCTGGGATGTAGGCAAAATCTGACTAATGTATGAGACTTAACAAGGAAGATGTACATAACAATAGAAGACGGAGAAACAGTGAGTATAAAACTAAAATTGGGGAAGAGGCCAATGCGAGCTTCAAGGTCATGCTGACATAGTTGAGGAGGAGTAAAATATCCCAGGATGAAATCCCTTAATCAGCAAGAATCCTTCTAATTTCAAAATGTAAGCTCTTTAAGGGCAAGAACCTATGACTTTTGTTGGGAAAGACAACCTGCTAACAGGCCGTAAGAGTCCCTGTCCAGTCTTGCTGTGAAATCTTGGATATACCAAGAATGCAAGGCTCTCACTGGTCTTCACTCAGGCCTTTCTTCAGGATTATGTTTGTGGCAAGTGACAACCTTGGAGGGATAAGGTAGTATCTTCTCCTAGACAAAGAATGGACTTGTTACCCTGCACTCTGAAAGTTCTCTAAGCACAGTGTTCCCCTCTCTAATGAGTGTGGAGGCATCTGTACAGGCCGCCCTGTGTCGTCCCCATGAAATCTGGGGGTTGTGGAAAACTGATAGAAGAAAATGTGAAGATCACGCTGCCTGTTGCATTATAAGTAATAGAGTCCTTTACCTCCGATTCAAGAGTCTCGTACCTTTTCCCAGGTCCATGATAGAGTAACAGGCTAGCCTATTAGCTTGAAAGTAGAGTAAAATCCCAGACTGTCTATAGTTTCTGACAGCTATATCCCCAGCACCTAGAAAAGTAAAAACACATGGCATCCTATTTATTGGTGGTTAAAAGTTTGTGCTAGGTGTTCACTGCTCAAATTTAATTAAATCAAATTAATGGGATTTTCATTAAGAAATGTTTCTAATAATTTCTGAATATTTGCCAAATCATATATTAAACAATTACCAAAAAAATATTTGGGAAAGAGCATCAGCATTTTAATTGCATTACAAATAATGTTTTAAATTCATTTGTTTAATTCTAAAGAGAGCCATTTTATGAAGATAATAAATACCAAAATAAGGACATTTAAAAAATCTTTCATTATTAATTTTCAGTGTACTCAGACCAGAATCCACATTGAGAAGCCTTGGAAAATAAGTAACTCAATTTCCCCCTCTGGTCTAAGTAGAAGACATTGATTCAAGTTCCTCTGAGTTCCATTAAGATTTCAGAGGTAATCCTCTCCCTTGTGTCTACAATTGATTTAATAATAAAATGACCTCTGATTAGTTATACCTTTCAACAGAATGTTTTTCCACTTACACAATAAAGAATTAAACCGTTTAGACTTGAACTAACATTTGCAGGACATGTGTTGTGTACCCATCTGTGTGTGATGCACTTTCACATAAACAGTGATACAAAATCTCTTGGCAACACATAGCCAGTGGTAAGTCCCTGTAACTGGCTCATCGTATTTTTTTTTCAGTATATTGCAATCCTTTTTGTATGTGGGTTCCACACCTTTCTAAATATTTAGTAATTTAAAGGAAAGGCAACCTTTTGTTTCCTGGTGAGAGGTTATGGAATTTGTTTTAACCGAAATGGAGAACTTCCTTTTCATTTCAAGTAATGTGACACTGTAAGCTGCTAGCATGGCCACAAGTAACACTGAAACAAAACTTCAGGCCAAACGGATCATCAGTGTTTAATTCAAATCTTTAAGAATGGCGACTGCCTGGAAATGATCTTCCTGAATAATCTCTTCTAGATGTCTAAAACTATGTTGTAGATGAAAAGTCGGTTTTTTTTTTTTTTTTTGAGATGGAATCTCGCTCTGTTGCCAGACTGGAGTGCAGTGGTGCAATCTTGGCTCACTACAGTTTCTGTCTCCCGGGTTCAAGTGATTCTCCTGCCTCAGCCTCCCAAGTAGCTGGGATTACAGGCACATGCCACCACACCCAGCTAATTTTTGTATTTTTAGTAGAGATGGGTTTTCGCCATGTTGGTCAGGATGATCTCAGTCTCCTGACCTGGTGATCCGCCCACCCTGGCCTCCCAAAGTGCTGGGATTACAGGCATGAGCCACCACTCCTGGCCCGAAAAGTACTTTTTGACAAAGAGAGAATAAAATAAGATCCTCTAGATAACCTCCTCACACTGTTTTACCACCACTCTCTCAAAACAATTTATTCACACAGAATTCTGGAGTTTTGGGATTTGGACATATTGCAGGGTTCCCCAAACCCCAGCCCACGGACCACTACCTGTCGGTAGTCTGTTAGTAACCGGGCCACACGACAGGAGGTGAGCAGCAGGTGAAAGGGCATTACCACCTGAGCTCTGCCTCCTGTCAGATCGGCAACAGCATTAGATACTCATAGGGGTGCAAGCTCTATTGTGAACTGCGAGGGACCTAGGTTGTGCACTTATGGTGGGAATCTAACTAATGCTTGATGATCTGAGGTGGAACAGTGTCATCCCAAAACCATCCCCCCAACCCCATCCATGGAAAAACTGTCTTCCATGAATCCGGTATCTGGTGCCAAAAAGGTTGAGGATCACTGCTTTAATGGCCATTAAAATCTCATCTTTATAAGTGAATGTCAAAGAAAGCATTAACATTATTCAGATCATTACAATGGGCTAAAAATATAGTTCCACTGGAAGAAAAAGAAACATAGAGTTGTAAGTTTTCCTAGTAGGTGTTTCACCTAATAACAACGCAAGACTTCCTAAAATGTACATATATTTCCTATGTCATCACATAGCCAGGATGACAAAGATTATGCAGATTTGCCTCACTGAAGCTCTGAAACAGAATGTTTAAAGATGAACAGTGATCTTATGACAGGCAAATAAGGTTGTCTTTCTTTTGTCTTCATTTTTTTAAGTATTGTATATCATTGCTAGTCACACCAACTTTCTTGAATATTCTTTCTTTCTCTTTTTTTTTTTTTTTTTTTTTTTTTTTTGAGACAGTCTCATTCTGTTGCCCAGGCTGGAGTGCAGTGGTGTGATCTCGGCTCACTGAAACCTCCACCTCCCGTGTTCAAGTGATTTGCCTGCCTCAGTCTCCAGAGTAGCTGTGACTACAGGTGTCTGCCACCACGCCCGGCTAATTTTTATTTTTTTATTTTTTAGTAGAAACGGGGTTTCACCATATTGGCCAGGCTGGTCTCGAACTCCTGACCTTGTGATATGCCTGCCTCGGTCTTCCAAAGTGCTAGGATTACAGTCATGAGCCACTGTGCCCGGCCTTGAGTATTCTTTCTAAACTGTCACCACAATTGGAAGACTGAAGATCCTTAATGGTACAAGCTATTGCTTACTCTTCAAGTATATTTGTATAATTGTGCCTAGCTCAGTGCTTGGAACATTGTAATTATTAATAAATGTTGGTTGAATAAATAAATTTATATACCCCTATATTCAACCCTCAACTTATTACCTTTTTATCTCTACAGACACTTTTTTGGATTCCTCCTATATGTGAATTTCATCCAAATATGCATGCCATCCTTCTGCTCCCTCTCCTTCTTGGGCTTTTCAACTCCAACTGATTACTGGATATTTCTCTCTGGATGCTCTGTGTATTAAATCTGTTCTCACATTGCTATAAAGAAATAACTGAGACTGGGTAATTTATAAAGTAAATAGGTTTAATTAGCTCATGGTTGTGCAGAATGTGTAGGAAGCATGATGCTGGCATCTGCTCAGCTTCTGGGGAGGCCTCAGGAAACTTACAATCATGACAGAAGAGGGAGCAGGCACATCACATGGCCAGGGCAGGAGCCGGGTTAAGGGAGGTGCCACACACTTTTAAATGATCAGATCTTGCAAGAACTCTCTCACTATTGAGAGGAAAGTACCAAGGGGATGGTACTAAATCATACATGAAAATTCCATCCACATAATCCAATCATCTCCTACCAGGTCCCACCTCTGTAAGATCTGGGGGGGGGGACACATATCCAAACTTTATCACTGTGCAAGTCCATAATTTCAAAGTATAAATGCACTGCACTAGGCAATGCAGGTGATGTGAACAAGGGTGAACCATAGTCTTTGCCCTCCAGAAGTTTACAGACTAGTAAGAAAAATTAGCGCTTTCAAAGCCCAATGTAAGTATTATGAGAGAAGTACAAACTGAGGACTGCAATGTCTGGGACTCTCTCACAGGCACTAACTCCTTTAGCAGGAAAGTTTCATCTAGAGCTAGACATGAACTTCAACATTCAAAATTCTCCAGCATGCTTTGCTCCATGTTTATGCCCAGATCATCCTTGGGTTCTTCCCGACTGGCCTCAGTGCCCTAATTATATCCAAAATTGTGATCACAATTCTTGGATCCTGACCTGCTTTCCCACTTGCTCCACAGTGGTGGCTTTCACATACTGGAGGAGGTCCATGAATCTTTCCAAGTTCTTAGACTCCTACTCACTGCTCGGAGACTTTGGCATCCTGGTTGTCTTTTATGCTCCCATCCTGCCTCATGTCGCTTCTAAGTCTGTGCATGTTAAAAGGAAATAAAAAATCATATTTCAGGAAATACTTTAAGAAACAGTTAGCATTTGATTTAAATATGCTGCCAGCAGTCATGCAAGTAACATTGGAAGAAAACAAAATTAAAGCAGAGGAACTAATATGAGCAATGACACAGAGAAAACCTCAGGGCATATGCCCCTAAAGGTGGATAGAATAGTTTGGTGGGCTTGGGCTTTTTTGGCTATGGTAAGTTTTACCCACATCATCCTCACATTCAAGGACTAAACCTGTTATTAGGGAAAAGGAATAATATTGTGCCAGAAAAAGAAATGGAAATGGGAGAAGAAAATAAACGCACAGTAAAATAAAGCAGGAAAGAGCTTGAGGGGGTAACAGAACTGCACAAAGGCAATACGGGCATGTTGGTGATGATCTATACCATGACTCCCCGTTCATCAGCCTGAGGCTAGGGGTTATGAGAAACAGAGTAGCAGGACTGTAGATGCTCCACAGAGTTTCCAAATGAGTACCCACCAGATGAAAGCTATCTTCCTAGCCACCTTGAGTTCTTTTCTCCTACCAGGCATATCACAGGGATTTAGGAACTCCCCATGTTTGTTCATGGACACTGCAGCAGTCTCTGCTGCGAACCTATGGACTGAAGCAATGCTGTTCCTTACAACAAATGCCTCATCTCCTCATTGCCATGGCATTGCCCTGAAGCTGTTGCTACTGCCAACTTTGCCTCTTCTCCCAATCTCTCTTCCTACTGAGGCTGCTGCTGCCACCCCTACATACATGATGTTGTGCTCTGAGGTGTATGATGCACGCTTTTGCTACAGCTTGGGTGTGTGTTATGGAGACGAGCAGAGAGGGCGAAGGAACATTATAGAATTGAAGAAGCAAAAATGAAATGGTTCTTGGATGAGGTAGAATTTGCCCTGAGCTTTGAAAAATGGTAGTGGCCAGAGTAGGCAGATTTTGAAACACAGAGAAAGTAAAGGAGAATTTCCTGAGACCGAATAAAACTGTCAACTATGGAGTTAACAAAGTGTGTCTGGGAGTTAGTAGAACCATTTAGCAGGTGATGAGAATTCACGTAAGGGACTAATGACATCATCTTTTGTCTTGGAGCTAAACTCTTTTTTTAGTTTTATGAGAGAAAGAGAGAATTAACATAAACAATAGCCTTTTTATGAAGTTGGGATGCTTTCTCTTTTCTTCCCTGTTAAAGGAAGTTGAGAATTGCCTTTAACAAGAATTGAGAAATTTCTTCTTCACACAGAGAAAGACAGTTTTAGCTAGAGTATCATAGTGAAGACATGTATCACAGTTGTTCAAGATCCTCCAGGCAGAGCTAATGCATTTGCTTTGGGAGCCAGCAGGGTGTTCTTTAGTAGGGACAGAACCAATCCATACAGAGCCTTTATGTGAATGAGAAAAAAAGATACTCCTTTATTCAAACAGATACAGGCCCAAGCAGGCATAGAGATTGGCAAGACAAGTGTGAGCTGAATTTAAACCTACCTGCCACTAGTCATGTGCCCTTGAGTAATGTATAACCTTCACGAAAAAAATCAGGAAGCCCTCAGGTTTAAGACATCTAGCCGTATTTAAAGTGAATATGAGAGCTGACATGAGAATAGATAGAGGTTTCAAATGACAATTGGGCTATTTTTCTGGTGCAATGAGATATAAGCCTAGATTTCCTATCCCTGTGCCTATTTTTCCTCTATTACTTTGAGATTACATTGCTTGTAGCCTTGAGTGTTTAAAAGAGAAGATCAAACCCATTTATTTAATGTCACAATCAATATTGATCCCAGGGTATCTACAGAATAGATTCTCTGTAGGCAGTGTTCACTATGGCTTTGAGGAGTTCAGGGAGAATTTACGAGCACAATTCTTTTTTCAGTTAGAAAGAAAGCACATTCAAGATGTACTAAAATAGCTTAATAGAACAGTAGTGCCTTACTGTATGCACATAAGATGAGCTTGTATTTACTAGCCAAAGAATTTATAGCTGAGAGAAGTAGATTTCAGCTTATGAGAATCTCTGTCTTTCAATTCAGTGCAATAGTTCATTGTAGAAAATTGGTTCTTAAGAGAGTCTGAGAAATGATAAAGGTCATAAATGATTGAATTATGACATTCAATTACTACCATTCTCAACTGATAATATTGCCATGTATGATGTAATGCAATTTGTAAATAGCCAGTTAAGATACATTGTCCCATTACATATAGTGAAATATAATTTTGCAGATACGTTACTACAATAGAATGTAGCTATGTAGAAATCACGCTTTCCACTTGTAGACTTACTGTGGGACTCAAAAGACAGTGTAGACCAAAAAGTACTTTTTCAGCATATGTAAGTGTAAGATAAGATGAAGCATTTATACCTTTTGATATCTGGTAATTAGATGGGAAATTAATATCCTCTTTTGTTGTCTCTAATACTCATTTGCAATTACACATAAGGCTAGCTACAATTTTTTAAGATAAAATCATTTCTAAAATTCTTGGTAGGATTTATTTTTTGTTTAAAACAAACAAACTATAAAACTGGATCCTATGTTAACACCTTGCACTATGACATTGATCATACTTCAGATGTTGGCATTTTGTTTTCCTTGTTTCACGTGGATATTTTAATCCCCATTATCCTAAAATCTACTGGACAAAATGAGAGCAGTGGTAACCTCATAATGATTAAGTCAAGTAAATGCTTTACAACTGTCTCCCTAACACAAATCATTAATTTACCCTCCTCACTGTCTTGTGAAAGGTTGGGATAGTCCTAAAACAAATATGTGTTAAAATATTTCCCATCTTTGAATGTTTCTTTCTCCTCTCTCTTTTCCTTTTTTTTTTTTTTTTTTTTGACAGTCTGTCACCCACATTGGAGTGCAGTTGTGTGATCTTGGCTCACTGAAACCTCTGCCTCCTGGGCTCAAGTGATCCTCCCACCTCAGCCTGCCCAGTAGCTGGGACTACAGGTGTGCACTATCATGCCTGGTTAATTTTTGTAATTTTGTAAAGACAGAGTTTTGCCATGTTTCCCAGGCTGGTCTTAAACTCCTGGACTCAAGCTATCCTCCCGCCTCAACCTCCCAAAGTGCTGGGATTATAGGTATGAGCACCACACCAAGCCTCTTTCATTATTTCCTACATCTCTGAATCCTACCTAATCCAAACTTATCTGAAGGCTCTCTACCAAGTTTTCCCCAGGCTGTCCTCCCTCCTTGGAGCTCCCATGTCACTTATATCCTTATAGTCATTTAACTAATTTTGATGCAATCCTATGCCATCTTAGATTATGTCTGTTAATATGTATGAGCCTTGTTTCCCTAGCAACACTGGGAGCCTCAGCATAGGAAATGAAGCTTAACTCCTTTTTGTTTCTGTATAAAGCTTGGTATAGAGCTGAGCACAAAATTGGTGCTACTCAATTCAGTAAATTTAAGTCAGCTTCCCTCCAACCTACAGGTTGTGTAAGTTCCCAAGATGTTGCTCTTCTCTCACCACTACAAACTATATATAGATATCCATACACACACGTACATATATACATCTATGTAAGTATTCCATTACATTAATGTAATATATACACATAATATGTACACACATAATGTGTATATACATGTATAATATATACACATACATGTATACACATATGTATATATTATATTAATATTACATAACATATAATCATATATATTATATTATATTATATAAAATACATAGTAACCAATATTCACAAGATTTCATTACCCCTTAACTCTGCTTTGGTTAAGAATAAGATACATATAATTAAAATACATTAAAGGAAATTTATATTAAACTACACTTCCTTCAGCAGACTTATTGATTGTCTGGAATTTAAAAATGTTTGAGAAAGTACAATCAGTATCATAACACGTGAACATGGAATAAATACTGACTACCTCACCAAATCCATGAAAAGAAGTAAGGAAGAGCTCGTAAAGTTGAAAAGGTTGGAGAAGATTACACTAAAATCCTCACATCAAGAAAGACACAACATGGATGAGCCCAGAGGACACTGTGCTGGGTGAAATAAGCCACTCACAGAAGGCCAAATACTGCACGATTCCACTTAGATGAGGTGTCTAAAATAATCAAACTCATAGAAGCAGAAAATAGAATGGTGGTTGCCAGGGTCTGTGGGGAGATGGAAATGGAGAGTTGTTGCTCAGTGAGTATGAAGTTTCAGCTTTGGAAGATGAATACGTTCTAGAGGTCTTCTGTACAACAAAGTGCCTGATGTTAATGACATGGTGTTGTGCACTTAAAAATTTGTTAAGAGGGTCGATCCTATGTTAAATGTTTTACCACACACACACACACACAGATGCAAAGAAACTTTTGGAGGTCATTGGTATGTTTTTTTTTACTTTTATTGTGGTGATGGTATCAAGAGTATATGCATATGTCCAAACTCATCAAACAGAGTACATTAATCATGTGCAAGATTTTTAACATATCAATTATTTCTTAATAAAGCTGCTATATATAAAAAAGAAAAATACATAAATACACAAGTTTAAGAATAGACTTAGAGGCCGGGCGCAGTGGCTCATGCCTGTAATCCCAGCACTTCGGGAGGCCAAGGCGGGCAGATCACGAGGTCAGGAGATCGAGATCATCCTGGCAAACACGGTGAAACCCTGTCTCTACTAAAATTACAAGAAAACTAGCCGGGCGTGGTGGCGGGTGCCTGTAGCCCCAGCTGCTCAGGAGGCTGAGGCAGGAGAATGGTGTGAGCCTGGGAGGCGGAGGTTGCAGTGAGCCGAGATCGCGCCACTGCACTCCAGCCTGGGTGGCAGAGCGAGACTCCGTCTCAAAAAAAATAGACTTAGATAAATTCATGAATGACAGATGCAATACAGATCATCAACAGGGAAATAAGAAATAATAAAAATAACGTCTAATGCTTTGTGAGAGCTTACTGTATATCAGGCTCCTTTTTACATGATGTTTCCTTAATCCTCATGCTGACCCTTCAGTGGGGTACTATAATCTTCATTTTATAGAAGAGGAAACTGAGGCACAGAGAAGTAATGTTGCGTTGTCAATAATCCATAACAGAGTTGGAATTCAACCTCAAGCAGTATGATATCAGATCTGGCATTTGAAGACGGGATACCCTTTCAACCATTTGGGTTGACATCTTGGTGGCAGCTATTACACACTCAGTATACCTAACACTGCCTCCCAGGCAAATGCCCTCTTCACTGAACTCAAAAAAAAAAAAAAAAAACTCCTGAAAATCACTTTGATATAAACTTCTTCCCCAGTTGTTCTAAGCACAGACTTTTTGTAGCAGACACATTAGAAGTTGACCCTTGGTGAGTCACACTATGGTATGATATCTGTCCCTTGAATTTGGAATATTATAATTTGCTCCAAGCCAACAGAGTACCACAAAAGTGAGAGGATGCCACTGTTGTGATTAGGTTACATCATGTAAGATCCAGTCTTAGTAGACTGGAGAAAGAGCCTTTCTTGCTGGCCTTCAAGAAGCAAACAACTAACCAGGCACAGTAGCATGTGCCTATAGTCCCATAATCCCAGTTACTCAGGAGGCCAAGGCAAGGGAATTGCCTGAGCCCAAAAGTTGGAAACCAGCTTAGAAAATCTATTGAGATGCCATCTCTTAAAAAAAAAATGGAGCAAACAACTATGTTGTCAACTGTCTATGGAGCATGTTACATGGGAAAGAGTGAGCAGCAGGCAACCTGTAGGACTGGAAAGTGGCTTCTAGCCAACAGCCAAGAGAAAGCCAAGGTCCTCAGTCACATGATACAAGAAAATGACCTGAATGAGCTTGGAAGCAGATTCTCCCCCAGTGAAGTCTCCATTTGAGAACACAGCCTCACTAACACTTTGATTGCAGACTTGTGAGACTGTGATAGGCAAAATTCTAAGATAGTTCCCAAGATTCCCCACCCCAGCATACACACTTCTTCTCCCAGTTATTCCATCAAACACTAATTTAGGTGCTACCATGAAGGAACTTCGTAGATGCAATTAAATTATCAAATGAGTTGACCTTAAGATAGAGAGGCTGTCCTATGCTGGCCTAGCCTAATGAGCTGAGCCTTTGAAAGGGACTGGGACCTTCCTGGAGAGATTTGATATGTGAGGAGTATTCAATACATAGGAGATTCTCCATTGCTGGCTTTAAGATCGAGGGGGTCTTGTGGCAAAGAATGCAGAAAGTCTTTGTGAGCTGAGAACTGCCCCTTGCTAACAGCCAGTAAAGAAACTCAGGCCTCATCTCCATAACCATAGGAAGTAGATTTTGCTTGGAAAAGGACTCTGAGGTCCATGAGATACCTTGATTTTAGCTATGTGAGACCCTGAACAGAGAATCTAGTCACACTGTGCCCAGACTTTTGACCTATATAACAGTGCACTAATAAGTGGGTGGTGTTCTCTAAGTTGCTAAATTCATAGTAGTTTGCTTAATTTGTTACATAGCAATAGAAAACATATATACTTCTCATTTGTGATATAAGTTGAGTTCATTTCAATTAAATCGTGAAAATATTCAGTATAATGCCTGGAATATAGAAGATACTAAGTATTTGCAGGACTTTTTTCCCACAGGACTTCTGAAATACAAAATTTCTTCTTCCATCATTGTCAAAGTGATCCGATAACATTTGTAAGAAAAAGTGTGCACCATCCAGAACAAGTTAAACAAAAAATACTAAGCAGTAATCTATTGAAATACAGCACTGTCAAACCATCCCTTGAACATCTGTGAAAATCCAGGGATCAAAACAAAGAAAATAGGTCACTAAACTTTATCTACATGTCTTAGAATTGGAATAAAAAGAGCTCAAGTTTTTATTCTGGTTCTTAAAAGGCAGAAATGTAATATTTAATCTTTTAAATTAGTTGACAATATTGCTATTTCTCCAACTTCCCAGTCTTTTACTCACTAAAGGCCAAGGATACTGAGATCATGGGAAAGGGTTCAACAAATTGTCTCATGACTGACTCATAGACTTGGCAGCTGTAAATCTATTTGTCATGTATAGAAGATGATCTCTGTGTTGAGAATTCAAATGTTTAAATTCTGGCCTATGTATCATAAATAATTTGAGCATTGGTTGCAAGGTTTTGGGATACATTCCAATGTAAGCATGTGTTGTCTGAAATTTAGAAATTTTCCTGTAGCTTAAAGCTTCTCACTTTCTGCTTTAAGAGAAGGTTTGAGTTGGGTACAGTGGCCTACAACTGTAATCCCAGCACTTTGGGAGGCCAAGGTGGGAGGATGTCTTGAGGCCAGGAGTTCAAGACTAGCCTGGGCAACAGAGCAAGACTACATCTACAAAAAAAAAAAAATTTTTTTCCTTAATGAGGTAAATGTGGTGGTTCAGGCCTGTAGGCCCAGCTACTTAGGAGACTGAGGTGGGAGGATTGCTTGAGCCCAGGAATTTGAGGTTACAGTGAGCTAAGAAGGTACCACTGCATTCCTGCCTGGGTGACAAAGTGAGACCCTGTCTGTTAAAAAAAAAAAAAAAAAAAGTTAGGCATCAAACTGCTATTAGTTGAGACCTGTTTGTATGATGCCAGAGATGGTTTTATATCATTTGTAAAAATAAATAGTCCCACTCACAGACACCATTTTAGTTCCTTAGCTATTAAAATTTATAAGTGATCTTGACAATTTCAAGATCCCAAGTATTATGAATGAAACAGATGCCTATAAACTTACTCTTTGATAGTGAAGAAAGATTCAGTGTACTACAGGCTGATTTCAGCATGGTTATGACCGACTTTTGGGCATTACGGAAAGGTGTCTTGTAAAGGAAATGTTTCTTTTTCATTAGAAACACATTTGAATAATGAAAAGTTACTTTTCAAGTCTGTGATTGTAAGAGGCAGGATAGGAAAGGATGTGTCAGAATTTTCACTCATGAAAAAAGTTACTTATGGCCCCATGGAGATAAATGTATCCTTTACGAGATAAATTTTTTAAGATAGTGAGCTGTTTAATGTTGATTGTGAGCTTATCATAACTGATATTTAAATTTTTCAGCAAGTATGTTTGCTTTTGAATGGAGGAACAATTCAATATTCAGTCAAGCAAGAATGTGCTATACTTAAAAAAAAAAAAACTTTTAGGCCTGGCACAGTGGCTCACTCCTGTAATCCCAGCACTTTGGAAGGCAGGTGGGTGGATCACCTGAGGTTAGGAGTTTGAGACCAGCCTGGCCAACATGGTGAAACTCCATCTCTACTAAAAACACAAAAAGTTAGCCAGGTGCGGTGGTGAGTACCTGTAGTCCCAGCTACTCAGGAGGCTGAGGTAGGAGAATTGCTTGAACCTGGGAGCCAGAGGTTGCAGTGAGCCGAGATCATGCCACTGCACTCCAGCCTGGGCCACAGAGCGAGACTCCATCTCAAAAAATAAACAAACAAACAAAAAACCCTACAGACCACAAAGCTGATGCAATGTGGTGTTGAAGTTATTCCTCAAACATTCCATATTTAAATTTATGACTGATAAACATAGCTAAATGCAACAAAGGCATTATTGTAACATCATATACAAGCTAATGTATTTATTTACACCTTTATGGTTTTGTGCCAGGTACTAATATTCAACAAATACTTGCTTCATGCATAAATATGATATTAAAATTTGTTTGCCTTTGCTTTATACTTCTGGTTCTTAATGAAATATTTTTTTCTGTATGTACTTTGGCTATCTGTACAATAATTCAGTCACATTTATTTCATATTGTGGCTTGGCATTTAAACTACTCAGGGAAATACTGTAGTGGCATTTGCTTCACTGTATTATATGATCTCCAATTACTGGTGAATTTGCTGGTTAGCTTCCTGCTACGTATCAGTGTTCAGTGACAACAAAACATTTCTTTTGAAATTTGTAATTTCCATTTTTCAGGGTTAAAGGTTAAAAGTTTTGCATATTCAGAACATATGCCTTCCTGCTACATTGCAGTATTCAGTATTTACATGAGCCAAATACTACATTTTCCCTCACAATACCAATTTCAATACATGTTTGATAATGTGCACTCTTCCCCACTCTCATACACGAATTTCATTATAAACAGGAGGTATAACTTACACACCAGCAAATGTCAGCTAATAGGGTATTTCTGGTTAGGGGATTTGGTGAAAGATCTCAAAGTAACGTTTGAGCTGGACTGTGGTTGATGGTCTGGAAGTAACAGAGATAGAACTGACTGAGAAAATAAAAGCAGGTCTCTGAGGAAATGTCTCAAAGGTAGGAAAGTTCAGAGCATAATTGTGTTCCTGCTGTAACTCAGAAGACTAAAATCAGTGTGTGTAAAAGGAATTTTAGGAGGTAAAATTAAAAAGCTCGACTGGAGCCAGATTGTGGTGCCCCTTGAATGACAAGGTATGGATACAGAAGTGTATTTTGTAAGAAATTGGGAGCCTTCAAAGGTTTCTTTGATTTTTTGTAGAACAGAAATAATATAATCACACTGCCCTTCAAAAAGGATTAATCTGGCAACAGTACTTTAAGTGAATTAGAGAGGAGAGAGTTGGCAGGTGGGGACACCTGTACAGAGGCCAGTAGTGCAGATAATGTGCCGTAAAGGTAGTGAGAGTCTAAACTAGAGCAGGTGCATTGAAAACCCATAGAATGGGCAGAAGGAAAAGATGGGGTAGAGAATGAATCAAAAGAATTCACTAGTTATTTGGATCTGGGGGAAAAAATGGAGAGAAGAGGTAAAAATTTCCCTTGGTATTTGAGATAACGGTGGTATGAGTTAGGACTGAACTACTATGCTTATTTTGGAATGCAAAGAATTACTGAATTTGAGGGGTCAAAAGATCATCCAGATTGAGTTCTCCAGTAGATGGTTGAACCAGCTTAGAAGCAGAAATCAGAAGCAAGGCCAAGTTTGGAGATACTGACTTGGTGGCTGTGGAAGTCATAAGACCATGCCCAACACATCTGTAACACTGGGAAAGTACGTTAACTGAGCGCCCAGGGACTGAACTTCAAACCCACCTTACCATTTGACCTGAGAATGTGCACCCCACAGGCAGCTTCTTGCCGATGACTAGTTTTTGTGGAAATAGTAAGGCAGATCAGTTCCTAAGAAGACAATTAATTCCTTTGTTAGCCAACGTTAGCTCCGGAACTCAACAATGGCTTTGCTGAACCTCCTATTGACTGTGCTGCAGTGTAGACAGCTGCCACTCAGTCTTCCTCTATCCAATCTTTTCTTCTCTACTTCGCCTGGGGTCAGACTTGCATCCTGGTCTAATCTGTCTCCCAGCCTTTTCTAGCTCCCTCCCTGGTTTTTATTAACACAGCCATTTCACTTCACACCAGCATTAAAATACTTGACTGCTTAATGCTGTCTTGACATCTGCTTCTGAGAGCACCTGGATTAACATTAGTTATTTGAAGAGAAGTGATCTATATTCCATGTGCCATTTTGTGCAATTAGAATTAATGTTCAATGTAAAGTTTAAATCATTAAAGCAATTTTAAATTATTAAATTTAATCATAAAGTATAAAATTATGTTACATAGGTTATACCTTTAAGTGAGGATGTTCTGCACTTATTTTATTATTATTTTTTTTTGAGATGCAGTCTCGCTCTGTTGCCCAGGCTGGAGTGCAGTGGCACAGTCTTGGCTCATGTAACCTCTGCCTCCCGGATTCAAGTGATTCTCTTGCCTTAGCCCCCGGAGTAGCTGGGACTACAGGCCCACACCACCATGCCTGGCTGATTTTTGTATTTTTAGTACAGATGGGGTTTCACTATGTTGGCCAGGCTGGTCTCAACTCCTGACCTCATGATCCGCCCACCCTGGCCTCCCAAAGTGCTGGGATTACAGGCGTGAGCCACCATGCCTCGCCTGTACTTATATTTTAGAAGATTATTTTAGATGGAAAAGGTAAAGATAACTATAAGAAATTCTAGCGAGTGGTTATATTTAACCTCCAGTAAATATCCCAGAGTTACGAAACAGAGAGTTGGAGTCACAGATAAGAGTGACCTTTGAGGCAATGGAAAACCCTAGGTAATAAAATATGGCTTTCATTTTCCACCAACTCGGAAAGATGTGGTCCCATTTATGTTGTTCTTCAGCACCCTTCAGCTAGTTCTTAAAACCTTTGTGCCACATAATTGCTTTTAATACCAAAAATATATTCTGATAATATATGTATTTCATAAATAAGATAAATATGTAAAACAACCACAAAACCTACAATTCAGCTGACCACCCACTGTAGCATAGTACAGTAAGTTTTGCAAACACTGAAAGGTTTTTGTTGGTAGACAGCAAATAATCTAAGGTTTCTCTTACAACCTTGTTTCAAAAGAAAATTTATGCTCTCTTAAAAATGTATGACTTCAAATCAATCAAAACAAAATGGCTTAATCAATACAATAATTAGGCTATCATCTGAATCATTCAAGCAATTATGGCTTTCAGGTGTACTGATGTGAGTATTCTAAAAGCCAATGTCAGATGAGAATTGACACTTTGGTTGCTGGAGCTATGATAGGGTACCTCAGATGTTAGAACTTAACTTGAAGGAAAATATTGTATGGATAAACCTTCACTCTAACAACTTTTGTTTCTTCACATTCTTAGGAGTTGTTTATTTTCTCTTTGGCATCAGGCTTTGGTTTAGAAATCTAGTATGTTGTTAATTCTGCCTCCATTGGATGCCTTTTGACTCAGGAGACTAACAATGTTAGCAGTAACATCTGTTGATCTTTTGAAAGTTAGCCAATGATTTGGAGTTTCTTTGGCCAGACAAGTCATGGGATCAGAGCCCATTTCTGAGCTAAACTTAAGGACAATAAGATTAGTTCTGACATCTAGAAAAAAGAATTGAACACATGGGAAAATTTAAGACTTAGAAAAATTAATATTCTCTGATTTTTTTCACAGTGAATGGAAAAATAGGAGTAAGGCTAGATAGAAAAGTTGTAAAACTTATATACGCACAATTAAAATAAAGGGTTGAATTATTATGTGGAAAGTTTGGATCATATAAAGCTATGCTATAAAAAAAAGAACAACTCTTTGGCCTGGTACTACTCAAACTTGATGCTTCACTAGCTATAGAATTACAAAATTCTAGTAATATCAGATAAACATATTTGATATTGAAATGCTAAAATTAACTATTTCTAGAAAAATGCATTTCTCACTAACTCAGACTACTTTTGGATATCATGGATTATCTCTTTGTAATATTTCAGGTTTCAATTCTTTCAAGGTTTTCCTTACTTTTTTAGCTACTTGAACAGAAATCTACCATGTCTTCAAAGATCTTTCATTAAGTAATCTTCCACAGGCTTTTCAATTCCCTGTAAATCTTTATCCTTTGTGCTACTATATTGATCCTTGGTGATAACTATAGCACCTATGGCTTCATTGCTATCTATCTACATGGATTTCTTGCATACATCCATCCTTTTGTTCCTATCCTGTTCTCTGCCATGCTGACTCCTACATCTTGAGCCCCACCTCCAACCATCTTACTTAGATAGTTCTTAATTGTCTTTGAACTATAATATATTCCTATGTCTACTTATATTCTCTTCCATATCACTGCTGTGCCATGATGCATAAAATGTATTTCTCAACTATACGTGTAGACTTTAAAATGGCAGGTATATATGCTACTTTTAAAAATATCCCTCACACGTAAAATCAATTTGATTTTACCTTCATTCTACTAACATACAGTATTATCTATACAACATCTCAATTTTCAATTATCACTTCTTATAAAAATAAAATATGCTCAGCTCTGACACATGCCTCATCCTTAAAGTACTCTCTTCCTCATAACAAGAATCTCCAAGGGGGAAAAAAAAGAAAAAAGAAATACTTTATTCCCTTGGATTCTTAGGTACCACAGACTCTGCTCATTCTGCTTATTTCACAGTTTCTTTTATACCAACTTTGCTGACTTCATCTTCTCTATACAACCCTTGAAAACTAGGGTTCCTGGGGAACTTTTTCTCTGGGTCTTTTCTCCATATATCTCTTTTACTTTAGGTGATTTCTATTCTCCTGTAGCTGTCAGGAGTGGTTTCAGGTGGAAGTTTTAGAATATAGCTAAAAATTATTTTAATACTTTAACATTGTCAAAATATTGGGATTGCAATAATATTATCTGCATGGGAAATACTTAATTTCTTGATATTCCCTGGTTGCCACATTCAGGGATTTAAAGGAAAGTTATTTTCCAAAGTCATGCTCTGATGTAACTATCAGGTCACTGTATTAGTTATCTGTTGCCTTGTAGCAAACTATGCCATAACACAGGGACTTGAAACAACAACAGTCATTTACTTTACTCAAAATTCTGCAATCTGGGCTAAGCTGGGTAGCTCATCTTCATGTGGCCTCAACTGGGTTGGCTTGACTGGAAGCTGGAGGGTCCACTTTCAATATGGCTCATTCATGTCCGTGGCAAATTGGTGCTGGCTGTCAGCTGTCAGCTCAACTGTGACAGTAATGAGGAGACTCAGTTTCTCTTCACATGGGTCTTTCTGTGGACTTCTTGGGCTACTTCACATCATAG
Organism: Rhinopithecus bieti; assembly: GCF_001698545.2. NCBI lineage: Eukaryota > Metazoa > Chordata > Mammalia > Primates > Cercopithecidae > Rhinopithecus > Rhinopithecus bieti. The sequence continues at coordinate 3,565,188 of NW_016803311.1, forward strand.
TCACTGTTTCCATGGTGAATGCCCCTTGAAAACAAATGGATACACATGCCAGTTTTATGAACTTATCTAAAGCTGTCACAACGGCTTGCCCAGGAAGGGGACACAGACTTCACCTCTTGGGTAGTGGCAAGGTTACAGAGGAACATATAGACAGGAGATACCACTGCAATTGCCTTTAAAAAAAAAAACTCAAAGTCTGCTACAGTGACTAAAGACCAAGTCACTATCTGTAGGTGGATCAGCCACACAATTCAAGTAATCTGTATGTCTCTCCAATTCTTTTTTTTTCTTTTCTTTTTTTTGAGATGGAGTCTTGCTCTGTCGCCTATGCTGGAGTGCAGTGGCATGATCTCAGCTCACTGCGACCTCCGTCTCCTGGGTTCAAGCGATTCTCCTGACTCAGCCTCTCAAGTTGCTGGGACTACAGCCACGTGCCACCATACCTGGCTAAATTTTTTGTATTTTTTTAGTAGAGACGAGGATTCACTATGTTAGCCAGGGTGGTCTTGATCTCCTGACCTCACAATCCACCCAGCTTGGCCTCTCAAAGTGCTGGAATAACAAGCATGAGTCACCATGCCAGCCCTTGTCTCTCCAATTCTAATCAGTGCAACTTTTTGCCTATATCTGCTCAGATGTTTAAGGATAGTAGGAAATGTCTTTAATTTCCTGTAACATAATATCAAATCTAATGTATGTATGTACATACGTGTATATATGTGTGGGGGAGTGTATATATATATTCCCAAAACAGTATCTAGGTTAACTCCAAATGAGAGTCAAATCTATACCCCTGTTTGTTAGTCAGCATATCATCTTTCCCCCCCACCCCAGGTTTTAAGAAGGAAGTAAGTAAAGGAAACAAACAAAAACTTCCCAACATGGCTTCAAATAATAAATCTTACATAAGTGAGGTAGTCAAATAGATCATCTATTCAGTTTATGTTCTTTCTGCTGAGATGGCCAATTTTTAGAAGGGGTCACCGATTTCCAAGAATGCAAGTTGTGTTCCTCAGTTTATTTCTGTGAAAATGTAAATTTTAAAAGATTCAAAAGAATTACAGTCAGCACCTAAGGAAATTTAAACCAGTGACCATCAAAATTAACACCTAATGTCTCACTTTTTAAGATTTGATATTGTTTTAACTCAGCCTCCCTGCCTAAAATAGCAAAATGTAACTTTTAGGATCATCTGTCATCTACCACAGACAGAAAATAACAAATCAACATGTCAACGTTCTTATATTTCCAGGGTCATAAAAGCATTGCTGTTTCATAAAAGACAAAAGAAAGCAAACGGAATGTTATTTATTTCCAAATACAAATTATACAAACTATAATATTGTTTTCCCAAAAAAGCATTTTCCTGAGTCCAAAACTCTCACATTAGCTTTCCAGGAAGAGCCCCAATTCTACCCAGTAGCACCCTGCCCAGGCTATGAATCCTTTGTGGACTCTATGGATATACGGACTTGCTGCAACTTACTTAGCCTGATGGTCTACAGAAAGAATTTAAAAAGTGAATCACTTTCCCTTTTCTTCTAAACATATGCATTTACTTTATGATATCAATTTTAGATTAAATAAATAAAATACAATTCCCTTAAATAGTAAACCAAGTAATATACTTTATTCTAAAAACTTGTCGGGCGCAGTGGCTTACACCTATAATCCTAGCACTTTGGGAGGCTGAGGAGGGCAGATCATCTGAGGTTGGGAGTTCGAGACCAGCCTGGCCAAAATGGGGAAAACCCCACTCTACTAAAATTACAAAAATTAGCCAGGCATGGTGGTGCATGCCTGTAATCCCAGCTACCAGGGAGGCTGAGGCAGGAGAATTGCTGGAACCCAGGAGGTGGAGGCTGCAGTGAGCCAAGATTGTGCCACTGCACTCCAGCCTGGACGACAGATTGAGACTCCATCTTGAAAAGAAACGAACAAAGAAACAAAAAAACAAAACAAAACAAAAAAAATTATGCATTCTCAAGTTTGCTGCACTATAAGATTTCCCTCATAGTTGTAAATGTTTTTGTTATGTGCAAATATTTTGGGAATGATGCTATGAATAAGACTAAACAGGCCGGGCACGGTGGCTCACACCTGTAATCCTAGCAATTTGTGAGGCCAAGGCAGGGGGATTACTTGAGGTCAGGAGTTTGAGACCAGCCTGGCCAACATGGTGAAACCCCTCTCTACCAAAAATACAAAACTTAGCCAGTGGTGGTGGCCGGTCCCTGTAACCCCAGCTACTAGGGAGCTGAGGCATGACAATCGCTTGAACTCAGGAGGAGGAGGTTGCAGTGAGCTGAGATCATGCCACTGCACTCCAGCCTGGGACTCAAAAAAAAAAAAAGAAAAAAAGAGTAAACAGTGATGAGAACTGTCTAGTTGATATATAACACAGAAAGAATGAGTTGAAAAGAGAAAAACACAGCTAATAAGCAGATTATCTTAAGGTCTGCAGTATCTCTGTAAGAAGGAATTCCATACTTAGATGAACTGGGCTCAAATCCCAGGTCATCTATGTGCCTTTTAGGGTTGGCCAAATTAAGTGAGAGAATTCCTTTAAATCCCATTAGCACAGTAGCTGACGATAGACAGGGCTCAATAGTCATTACTCTTATTGCCAAGCCCATCTCCCAAATCTCTTCACATACTTTAAAGAGAACTATCTTTCTCTTTCCGTCCTACTTCAATACTTTGTTTATACCTCTCCTATAGCACTTCTGTGAATTTTGGTTACTAATATATATGTGTGTCTTCCTCACTGGAGAGTGTTTTCAGAAGGCAAGGACCATATCTTCTTCACCTTGTATTTTTCTCACAGTCCTCTCTTCCCAATACTTAACACCAGGTTTACACACACTAGACTTCAAATAAATGCTTATTGAGTTAAAATGACGAATTCCTTCTCATCTTTCAAGGCTCATGTCAAATGTCACCTCTCCGCTAATTCAGTCTAAAGAAGCCTCTCCACTCTACCCTCTCCCCTCCCACAAAAGGAACTCTATCACATCATCTTGTTTTATGTTTTTCACAGTCCTTATCGCTTTTGGAAATTATCGAATTAACATATATACTTGTTTATTGTTTGTTCCTTCTGACAGATTGTGAGTGTCATGTTGGATGAGCCACTGCTCACCACGGAATCTTTGGCCTCGGGATAGTGAGTATCAATTTAAATACCCAGGCAGTATTTCTTAAATGAATCCTATCTCCTAGGACCCAGGTATGATAATGGCAGTAGAAGAGATGTGTTCCAGGACCCCTTGTTTAAAGAACTCATAAAGTTGGTCATGACTTTTGAAGCTTTAGAAGGTGATTGACATTCAGGAACAAATGTGAATGAGTTGTTAGTCCTGCCTCCCTTCCTTTACCTTTGCTGTCCCCAGCTACCCATACCCACAGAGAGCACGGTCTGCCAACTTAAACCCAAATGAATTTCCAAACCAATCATGGCATGATTACAAGTGGCTCACGCCTGTAATCCCAGTACTTTGGGAGGCTGAGGAGGGAGGATCGCTTCAGTTCAGGAGTTCAAGACCAGCCTGGGCAACATGGTGAAACCCTGTCTCTGCAAAAGTACAAAAATTAGCTGGGCCTGGCGGTGCATGCCTTAGGCAGCTGCTGGAGCTGTGACTGAAACCGAGTTAGTAAGGCTTCAGTCATATCTGGATGGTTAGACAAAGTTTGCCTACAAGGAGGGTCTGTCAAATCATATTCCCTACGCAACAGTCCTCTCTTACTCTACACAGTGAAAGACTCTGACTCACTGGAAGACGGCAAGGACATTGCACCATTTGAATGATGCACACAAACATTGGAATTACATGTATGTAATGTAATACGTGGGAATGGTCTTTTACTTGCCTCATTCTCAAATATGTCTCAGGGTCTGGGGAACAGCCTGGTGCCTTGAACAAATCCAAAATATCTGATAGGAGTGGGGCACGGTGGCTCACACCTGTAATCCCAGGACTTTGGGAGGCTGAGGAGGGAGGATCACTTCAGTCGAGGAGTTCAAGACCAGCCTGTGCAACATGGTGAAACCCTGTCTGTACAAAACTACAAAAATTAGCTGGGCCTGGTGGTGCATGCCTAGAATCCCAGCTATTCAGGAGGCTGAGATGGGAGCATCACTTGAGCCTGGGATGGGTAGGCTGCAGGGAACCGAGTTCATGCCACTGCACTCCAGCCTGGGAAACAGAGTCAGATCCTATCTCAAAAAAAGAAAAAATAATAATCTGGTGGAGCCCTTGGTAGAGATAGTATTGAAGTCTGATAATCATTACAGAACAAGGGTTTCTTGTTCTTCATCTGATTGACAGTTACGGCAGTCCCAACCAGTGACATGGAGTGTGGCATGTATTAGGCTTTATACAGGAAATAAATCCTTTTTGGCAGAAATCTTTGACTTCAGTGTCAAAGCAATTACATAGGCTATGTCATAGTGTAAAAGTATCAACTCCGTTTTTCATTAAAACTAATGTTTCTTGGACCAAAATTCTTGACTCTCTTTCAGCCGACATCAAACCCATCAGCATCTTTTGTCAGCTTTTCTCTCAAAACATATCTAGAATCTGACCACCTCTCAACACCTCTACTGCTACCATTCTCGTCTGGATTTCCATCCTCTCTCCTCAGGAATATAAATATCCTCCTAATTTGGGTTCCTATGTTAAAGTCAGATCACTTCACTCTTTTGTTCAAAACTCTCTAGTTGGCTTCTCATGTTTTTACTAGAAAGGAGTCCCAATCCAGACCTGCAGAGAGAATTCTTGGATCTCTAGCAAGAAAGAATTCAGGGGAGTCCATAAAGTGAAAGCAAATTTAGTAAGAAAGTAAGGGAATAACGAATGGCTACTCCATAGGCAGAGCAGCCCCGAGGGCTGCTGGTTGCCCATTTTTATGGTCATTTCTTCATTATATGCTAAACAAGGGTTGGATTATTCATGAGTTTTCTGTGAAAGGCAGGGCAATTCCCAGATCCCAGAACTAAGGATTCCTCCCCTTTTTAGACCATATAGGGTAACTTCCTGATGTTGCCATGGCATTTGTAAACTGTCATGGTGCTGGTAGAAGTGGCTTTTAGTATGCTAATGCATTATAATTAGTGTATAATGAGCAATGATGGGGACCAGAGGTCACTTTGTCGCCATCTTGATTTTGGTGAGTTTTAGCTGGCTTCTTTTATGCAAACTGTTTTTATCAGCAAGGTCCTTATGACCTGTATCTTGTGCTGACCTCTTATTGCATCCTCTCACTAAGAATGCATTAAGCTCCTGGGAATGCAGCCCAGTAAGTCTCAGCCCTATTTTACCTAGTCCCTATTCAAGATGGAGTAGCTCTGGTGAGAATGCCTCTGACAATCTCACCTTAAGTAAAAGCCAAAGTCCTTATAACACCTATGAAGACCTATATGATCCAGTTCCTTTTGCCTCTCTCATTTCGTCTCCTACCAGTCTCCAGGTCGATTATGGCACTCAAACCTTGGTGGACTCTTCACTCTTATCTTCCCCTGAAATGTACTTCACGCAAATATCCACATGGCTTCCTCCTTTATTTCCTTCAGGACTTTGCTAAAATGTGACATTATCAATGGTACTTCCTGTAGCCTGTTATTTTTCTCTGCAGCTTTCATCACCACGTGCCACACCATATATATTATTTAATTATTTATTTACTGTCTGTCTGCCTTCTCTAAAATGTAAGCTCCATGGAAGTGGAAATTTTTGTGTATGTTTTGTTCACTGCTCTATCTGCAGTCTCTAAAACATTGCCTGAATATGGTAGCACTCAATAAATAATTTTTCAGTACAGTATAATTGCATATTTCTCTGATTCGTTCACTAGACTCCAAGCAAATACTGCATCTTATTCCTCTATGTCAGTACTCCACAAATGTTCTTTTAAGGAATTAATATGAAATGTTCTGAAAAGAAATCTGTAATTTCATTTGTTACTTTGAAATTCATGTTATTCTCACACTAAGTAGCAATTAATGGCAGAGATGGTATTATTTTGAAGTTTGTTAGCTTGCTTGAATAGATGAGGAAAATAATTAAAAAGAAAACCATTTCAATATTGACTTCCAATCTTATTTTCAAATTAAAATTGTGCTCTAAAACCTACAAAAAGACTGAAGCAGACATTGAATTCTCCAGATATTGAACCCATGTTTCTTAGCTTGATGCAAACACTTAGTCTTCTTGTTCTTGTATTTAATTGTATTTTTTCCATTTCTATATACAGAGGATAAAGAGAAACATTCATCCTCATAGAATGGCATAGCATACAGAAGTGATGAGGGCTGTGCTCTAAGAGGATTAAGCACACAAAGAAGATAATTAACTTGCTGAGGTCCCACAGAAATGTGTGGAATAGCAAGAATAGCATTCAGAGTTTCTGTTATCTTCAGGAAGATCGATCGGTCAAATAGCTGCATGTTCATTATACAGAGTTTATTTATAGCCCTAGGTGTTAACATAAGTTAAGAAAAATGTTAAGGCCGGGCGCGGTGGCTGAAGCCTGTAATCCCAGCACTTTGGGAGGCCGAGACGGGCGGATCACGAGGTCAGGAGATCGAGACCATCCTGGCTAACACGGTGAAACCCTGTCTCTACTAAAAAATACAAAAAACTAGCCGGGCGAGGTGGAGGGCGTCTGTAGTCCCAGCTACTCGGGAGGCTGAGGCAGGAGAATGGCGTGAACCTGGGAGGTGGAGCTTGCAGTGAGCTGAGATCCGGCCACTGCACTCCAGTCTGGGCGACAGAGCGAGACTCCGTCTCAAAAAAAAAAAAAAAAAAAAAAAAAAGCAAAACAAAACAAAAAAAAATGTTTAACCCTAAACAAACACACATAAAAAAATGTGAATAAAATTGGTTTGTTTTAAAATACAGGTTGACATCTAGTTTAAAGACCAAACCACAGTGTATTTTCTGTTACTATCTTTAAAATCACTCACAATTGCAACAGAACTCCAAATCTTAAAGTTTCACTATGGAAAATGATGGGTATGCAGAGGTACTGATGTGTTTAGACACAAATCCTTATAATTGATTTTATAGCCACTTAACAGACACTTTTGCTGGGTTGGGAAATTACAAATGATTTCAACTTTTCTTCCTTGAGCTTTTAGAGTACTGCAAAAAATTTAAAAGAGTATGTATTTTGTAATCAAAAAAATTATGAAAAATTACTACATGCTTATATAATCTCTAATGTGTAGTAATCACCCTTGAATGTAATGTTCAGCCCTAAAATTTAGACATTACCAATGCACCTCACATGCTCAAAAGCAAAAGACTTGACTGATCCAGCAGAAAAACAGCTCCGAGTGTGCCAAATTTACCAATTCCCTGAGTACTGTTTATTATAAATTGGAAATGTAATGCCAGGCAGATGTGTCATCATCCAACAAAAGTGAAACTTAAAGAAGAATCATTTTTGACAAGCAATCAGACTTTGGAAAGAAAGGAATAAAGAAAAAGAAAACAACTCTGGAGAGAATTTGAGATTTCTTTGATGCCTCTAATACCCTAAATAAAAAGTGGTGGAAAATGGCCACTTAAGGAAAATAATGCTGGAGGAGCCATTATCCTCTAAACTTTTAGGAATATTCATTAATATTCCTGAATAAATTATTGCAGGCAAGATTTTAGAATCATGTAGAATATGTGCCACAAGGACATTCCCCACAGGAATATCCCTCTCCTACCAGGCTCTAAGCTTGGAAAGTTTGGTTCAGTTTGACTCCCTTCCCCCACTATGAATGCCAATTCTTAGGTCTCTGCCAATGTGGAGTTAGTTGGCATACATGGAAGGAGGATGGCAGTCTGCTTATCCTTCAACAACACCAGTTACATTGAATAATTCCTGTGTGATAGAATTGCTTGAGAAGATACCAATAAACAGGAGGTGTTTATAAGAAAATTGATTTAAATTTTAAATAATTAAAACTCATAATTTTCTTAGTGTGTATTAAAATTTGCTCTAAATATAAATAATGTATTATAATTTGTTAGTTGAAAATTAAAAATATTTATGTAAATTATGCACAATCCCTGAAAAGGTGCTTCAGCAAATTGTAAACGGAACAACAATACATGGGAAGAGATTGCCATCTGGTGGCTGAAGGAAAAGTGCCTTTTTTTTTTTTTTTTTTTTTTTTTTTATGTAGGACAGGTGTTAAAAACTTGTTGAAGCAAATAAATGTTAGTATTCCTCACTATCCTTTTTTTGTTTGTTTGCTTGTTTGTGTTTTGGGGTTTTTTTTTTTTTTTTTTTTTTTTT
>NW_016803311.1:3573727-3618769 GCF_001698545.2 Rhinopithecus bieti
TTTTTTTTGTATTTTAGAAGCAGGATCTCGTTCTGTTGCCCATGCTGGAAAGCAGTGGAGTGAGCACATCTCACTGCAGCCTTGACTTCCCGAGCCAAGCTCTTTCCACCTTAGCCTCCCATCTCAGCCTCCCAAGTAGCTGGGACTACAGGTGAGTGCCACGCCCAGCTATTCTTTTTTTAATTTTTATAGAGACTGGATCTCACTGTTGCCTGGGCTGATATCGAACTGGCCTGAGGCCATCCTCCTGCCTAAGTCCACTATCCTATTTTATTAACCAAACACTTCTATCTTAATTCAAGAATCAAATAAGATATAGAAGTATATGCGGTGGTTTTCTAAATATGTAAGTAATTTTTCTCAATGTTACATATTCTTTCTGTTTAGAAAGGTAATATATATCATTGTAGAAAATATACATTTTTATATATCATGTATTTCTAAACTACAGAAAAGTATAGAGAAGGAAACAAAATCCATAACTCCACCACCTAGAGACAATCACAGTGAACTTTTATTTTGTATTTTTTGAGATGGAGTCTCACTCTGTCGCCCAAGCTGGAGTGCAGTGGCATGATCTTAGCTCACTGCAACCTCCACCTCCCGGGTTCAAGCGATTCTCCTGCTTCAGCCTCCCGAGTAGCTTGGACTACAGGTGTGCACCACCACGCCCAGCTAATTTTTGTATTTTTAGTAGAGACAGAGTTTCACCGTGGTAGCCAATTAGTCAATCTTTTGACCTTGGCCTCCCAAAGTGCTGGGATTACAGGCATCAGTCACTGCACTGGGCCCAACAACAAACATTTTAATAAATTTCCAGCAACTTTTTTTTTCTATGCATTCACATTCTTTTCATATGATTGATCATATGAAAGTATTTAGTTTTGAATAGTGCTTTAAAAACATTAACGGTACGTTTTTTTTTTAAACTATGTTTCAAGTTTGCTGTCATTTGAGAGAGGCTCTTTTCCTGGGAGAGAATAAAATATGCATATGTATGAATAGGTGACAGTATCCTTTGTTCAGGAAATTGCAAGTAGCTCAATGTTGTTGGAAAAAGAAGTTAGAAGCTTCCAGTTCAGTGAGAGTGGCTGAGAGGAGAATTAATAGGAGTTGGAGAGGTATGTGGAACACTGACCAAGAAGAACCATGGGCTTGTCATTTATTTACATTGTATGTTTATATGGATAATTATTGAGGAATTCTGGGTAATGAACCAAGGTTACTGGATTTGCACACCACAAAAAAAATAATAAAATAATTTGACAGTAATGTGGAGGATAGAGTAAAATAATAGCTGTCAAAGTTGGCTGCACTTAAGAACTACCCAGGGAGCTTTAAAAGTGCTAATCCCTACACCTCAGTTCAAACTAATTAAATCAGGGTCCTTGGAAATGAGAGAGTTTCAAAAGTTTATCAGATGATACTATTATGCTGCTAGGGTTGAGATTCACTAAAGGGAGATGAAACTAGAGACAAATATCATTTAGAAGGGTGTTGCTTTAGACTATGTGAAAAAAGATATGTGTTTAAATTGGGTTAGTGGCTGTGAATGTATACAAGTTAAGTGGCAGAACTGACACAAGTTGCTAATTAATTGAACACAAGGTATGAAAAAATAAAAGATTCAAGGATTATTCTCTAATAGTGTCTTGGTAAACGATGGCGTTGACAGGAAAGACAGCTGATTAGCTAAGTGTTTGGGAGGCAAGGAACATGTATTCATTAAGAAGCTAACATTTTCCTTTAGATACATCACCGATGGCACAAACACTCTTAGACATATTTTCTGTTGTCCTGTTTTAAATCCTTGCGCCAGATATTGTCTCTTAGCTCCACCCTACTCTCTTTGTGATGGTGTGGTGAGAACTCTACCAAACTTCATTTTTGCTTCCCCAGGCTGTTCTGTGGTAAGGTCTTCCAGCAGAGGGCGCGAGAGGAGGACTACAACGCTGGAGAGGAAGAAGGTACTGCTTTTCCCGTTTGCAGCTTTATGGCTGCCTGTCTGCTTGTGGTTCTATTAAAAACTATTCCTGCTGCACTTTTTTTGTTTTTTCACCCCTCTAGCATTTTTTTCTGTTGCACCAGCAGAATCCAGGTTGCACTTTTTCACCACTTGCAGAACTAGCCTCATGACCACCACCAGACACCCCAAACACCTCCACTGACACCAGCATCAACTAGCTGGTGTCTGCTCCTGGGAGGCTGGGGTTTCAGGACCACAGTGCCCTTTTCTGTTTCGAGTTTTTCTCCTTATTCTCTTTGATCCTCAGGCATGAGCGTGATACTTGCTTCCTGAAGTTGCTTTTTTCATGATTTGTTAGAGTTCTCTTTTTACCATTTCATGGTTAACACCTTTATAGCTATATAACTATTGTTTATACTAAGCTCTATTCAAATAACTGGCATATTTTCTGTCTCCTGATTAGACCCTGGAGGGTCACTATGGATAAAATGTGCCCTCTCAGCACTAATTTGGCCTGGCATCCTTTCTAAGGACCACCACTCTGTGTTTCCAGACTAAATAAACATTGAACTATAGTGGCAATTTATGCAGTTATTTTTATAGAAGAGTTAAATAAGCATTCCCAGTGATTACAAAATAGAAGAACCTACGGGTTGTGACGACTTTATCTCATTCTTTCTCTTATACCACACAAAGGACAGACGAAGCAGGGAAAGTCCTCAGATTTAGGCCTTCATATGGTTGTCCCTTGTTTCTGAACTCTATCTGTTCAAATCCTTACCTTTTTCCTGCAGACCTGCATGATCCTCCACTACCTAGGGACCCTACGTATTTTCTTCAGGAAACGCATCTTCTTTCCACATGACAGAAGAACTACATCATTATTATGTGTGATCAAACTACACAGGCTTTGTCTAGTTGGTGATGGGGTTTTCCTTGGTCTGCATATTGCCAGAGAAACACAGGAGTTTGGCAAGGGAATACTGTGGGTTCTGGTGTTGTAAGTGGGGTAAAGGTGGTGAGAGATCTGACTCCAGATTGGTCTCTTCATCAGTGAAGGCTGCTGCCATTTTCTACCTGATTTATCTAAGGAAAAGCACGACTCATCATCATAAGTCTTAATTTTCTTCCCAGGATAACACAATCTAGCATTATATGAGGGGGTTATAATTTTCCTGTTAATGTGGCTTTGACCTCATTCCTTAGAAAATAATAATGCTGGAATTCCTGAAAAGAATCTTCTGGCTTTTCCTGAACATGTCCATATTACTGGAGCCATCAGTTTAGTTTGAAATTACTCTGTGTGAATCATTTGGGAAAATGTTGCCAGCCTCAAATGGATTCATTCTGATAATGTACTATTTCCTCTCAGAAAAGTGTGAGTGATGGTGGTGGAAGGTGTAGTTAGCCTATCAAACTATCTCCATCTCCATCCACAAAACCATGACAACTGACTTTTGTCTAAAACATACAGGTAGAAGCAATACCTAAAGTATCCATAGTAGGTCTCTGTGTTCTCTTCACTTGGCATATAACTTGGGATCTCCCACCCCATATGCTGCTGATTTCACACCAAAATAATAATTTGATATTCATTATTCCAGTTAAAGTTCTATAGCCAAAACAAAGGGCAATAGAAGAGGGAGGAAAATAAGAAGAATACACTTACACTGTTCTTGCACAAATAACAGACTAGCTTAATAGAACTGTCACCATTTAAAGGTAAGCAATAGAAACATAAATGTAAGAGACATGAATAACTACTGAAAAAAACAGTGAAATGTTTATGCAAAAATATTCCTACACACAAAAAAAGTAAGGAGAAATTATAAGAGACAAAAAAATTAAATGTTTTTTAAATTAAAATTGTAAAAGAAATTATGTGAATACACCTGGAGATGCAATTGTAGCTGACAGGGTTAAGTAGAAAAACCAGAGTTTAAAAAAATTATTAATGATATGTGAAAGCTACATTTGAAGCACTGAGAGACAATTGACTCAAAATAGAGTCAACAAAATGGAAAAAGCATATGGAGTGCAGTGGAAAAGATATAACTCAAAAGAGAAAAGCAGGTGAAAATAGGTAACTGTGGTAACTGTGCCTGAGCCTTTCAAACTTATTCTCCTTATCTTCCTGAGCACACAGATGCACAGCTAGACTGTATTTTCTAGCCCTTTTTGTGTCTACATGTATGACCATGTATTTATGTATCTAGAAATTGCTCTGCTGAAATTTTTCTCTTTGTGCATTGTCAACAATGAAAAGTGAGTAGAAGTGAAGTGTGCAAGGTACTTGCCTGGACAAGTCTTGTTCAGATTTGTATTGCAGTCCTGGTCTCTACCCAGTGCTCCATCTTTCACCCTCTCCTCTCACAAGTGTCAGACCAGTATTGTGACTTTAAGTTCTCCCTGCTTAATCCTGCCCACCCTTCCTTCTCATCATTCACAAGTCTTTTGCCCATTGTGTCTGTTTCTTGTGTTTCTAATTCCTTCTTGGTGTTTGTTTCTCAGAGGACTCACAGACGCATCCAGTGAGTTTTTAATTCAGCTATTGTATTTTTTCAGTTTTATAATGTCCATTTGGTTCCTTTTAATAATTTCTGTTGCATTGCTGAAGATTTTGTTTTTGTTCATTCATGAGCATATTTTATGTTCATAAGCGGAGTTATATTAGCTATTTTAAGTAGTCTTGTCTGCTAATTCCAGTATCTGGGTTGTCTCTGTATTGATTTTCTCTTCAGGAGTCTTCATATTTTTCAGTTGCTTCACATGGCTAGTAATTTTGGATTTTGTACCGGAACTTGTAAATCACATAGTTAGAGATTCTGGAGTCTCTTAAGTTCTTTGAAATTCTGTTATTTATTCATTAATATTTTGTTAAAGCAAGAAACTCTCATCTCTGTCATTTCAACAGTGGGCAGCAGCATAAATCTCGTCTAAAATTATTTAACCTTGGCTGGGTTGTGTAGTCTGAACAATGCATTTGTAGGTCAGGAGTCACCCACATGGTGTTGGCAGAGTTTGTACACAGTATTTAGAGTGTTTTGTCTCTGTGAATCTCTGTTCCAAGATGTGTCTCCTCATTTCCTAGTTGCTGTCATTTTCCTGAATGATGACCTCTGGTTCTTTAAGCTGGTAAAATGTAGAATTTCTATCTGAGTCTTTTGCCATGCTACCAGGCAATGTGTGGCCTGCCCTTAGGCCAGGAGTTATAAAAGTGAGAAAATCGCCCAATGCCCTTTCATTCTTCCAGTTTACATTCTCCTGTACAGTTGGCCTGGTTTTTGTTGTCAGTGCCTTAAAGTACTGATTTTTAAAATTTTGTCTTGCATTTGTAGTTGTTATATGCAAGAAGTTGTTCTTTTACATAAATACATATACATCAAAGATTAGATGTTAGAAAACCCACAAAGTTACTTTAAAAAGCATGGATTAATATTTTATAATGTAAGAGTATGAAACACTTTTCTAAGGATGACATAAAATCTGGAAGCCCCAAAGAAAAATATTGACAAATTGTACCACATCATATCAAGTAAAACATCTGTATGATTAGAAACATAATAAAGTAAGTCATGGCCAGACGCAGTGGCTCATACCTGTAATCCTAGCACTTTGGAAGGCCGAGGCAGGTGGATCACCTGAGGTCAGGAGTTCGAGATTAGCCTGGCCAACATGGTGAGACCTCGTCTCTACTAAAAATACAAAAATACAAAAATTAGCTGAGTGTGGTGGTGCATGCCTGTAATCCCAGCTAATTGGGAGGCTGAGGCAGGAGAATAGCTTGAACCCAGGAAGAGGAGGCTACAGTGAGCCCAGATTGTGCCACTGCACTCTAGCCTGGGCATCAGAGTGAGACTCCATTTCAAAATAAAAATTAAAAAAAAAAAATGCAAGTCAAAAGAGGAACTGGGACAATACCTGCAGCACAAGTGACATTTACCAATGAAAAGACAGTTTCCTGAATGTGCAGACTTCTCTTCCAAGTTTGTACCTGACATCCAATAGCCCATTCATCATCTGTACATGCATTACACACATCATAAACTCAACATGTCCCAAACTGAATGTATAATATTCTTCCCCAAAACTGCTCTTCTTTAAGTGTCCCCTGTGTTAAATAGCAACACTATTATGAAGTTGTTTAGATGAGAAATCGAGGTATTGGTTGACAAATTCCTTTCCCTTCCTCTCCTAACCTTCATTAATCATGCTATAAATTCTTCCTGCTAACCACATTTAAATAATCCAATGTGACAATCTTTACTGTTGCCTCCATCATCTCTGGCCTCAATTATATAATAAACTTCTAACTGCTGTCCTGGTATCTGCTCCCACTCCCATTCTTTATGCAGCAGCCAAAGTTCTGTTTTAACAAAATAACTCTGATTGTGTCATCTACTGCTTCCAGTTGCACAAAGGGTAAAGTCTAGTATTCTGAACTTGGCCTAGGAGGTCCTGGGTAATATTTATCCTTGTCTTCTTTCACTCACCATTGCTTACCTTTCCCATCTTTCTGTCCCTCAAACTTGTCAGATACCTTCCCACATATAGCAGTATCTGCGTGGAAAGCTCTTTTTCTTATTCTTCAGCTGGCAGATTATACCTCATCCTTCTTCCTCATTAAATGGCACCCACTACCAGACTAGGTTACATTTTTCTTTAAAAAATGCCTAAAGGCAATATTAAAAGAGTTCAAAAGACTGAATGAGAAGGTGTTTCACAAACTGTGGGAGTCCGTCCCACAGACCCTGACCCAACAACGGATGAGTAATATACACTGACAACAGATACTATGCTTGTCATTCCGGCTGAGCATCCGGGCCACTCACAGACTCCAAGGAGAGTGTTGTAAACAGTAGCAGCCCTGGCCTCGACTGGCTGGCCCTGCCCGCATTTATTCAGCACACATTAAATGACAAAAGTCATGTTAATTACCCATGCTATAGCTCAAAGAGGATTGGGCTGCCTTCAGCCATAACTCTATCCCGAGGCTTTTGCAAAAACCTTCTGGCCTTCCAAGAAAGTTTGTGTTTATTTTGCAATTTTTCCCACCATCCTGACTGAATCCCTACAACAAATGACAAAATACCAACAGCTATAAACATGAAAATATTCAACACCATTAATAACTACAAATGCAAATATAAATTGGAATAATTAAATATTTCCCACTGACAGATTGGTAAAGTTCACACACAATATTGGCAAAAGTGTGCATAGACATAAATTAGGATGGCAACTTGACTGTATCTGCTACATTTAAAAAAAATATTAAGTGGTCATTTGCTCTGAGTCAACAATGATAGAGTTTGCAAAGTACTAGGAGTTTGGTGCAGCTCGAAGGAGGAGAAACTGTTGAAAGTGAAAGCGTTAGCTACTTGTACCAAAGATTGAAAAGAGGAAGGTGGACCATAAGAGATGGGCACTATGGTTTTAAAACAGTGAGTTGTATGCGGAGGGAAGGATAAAAAGGGAAACCACAGCTACTTGGGAGGCTGAGGCAAGAGGATCACTTGAGTCCAGGAGTTTGGGGCCAACATGGGCAATGCAGCGAGACCTCATCTCTAAAAAGGGAAACCAAAGAGGACAGAGTTCTTGATGCTTACTTAATGGCATCTGAATGAGCTGATAAGCAACAGTATGGAAGAAGTAAAGGACTGTTTTATACAATAGATTCCACATGTATTAAAAATCTTATTTTGCTATAGTTTGAAATTATAGGAAAGGTACAAGAGAACAAAGAACATTCGTATTCTCATTTTCCAATTTTTAAAATCTTTCACCACATTTGCTTTATTATTTATCACCTGTGTTTGTATAGATGTATATATACACATATAAAACACATAATTCATTTGTTCTGAACCATTTTGGATTAGGCTTCATGCATCATGCTTTTATATCTCCTTATACTCTGTGTTTTTCTTAAGTACAAACACATTGTCCTCATGACTATAATCTAGTTGTCAAATTCAGGAAACATAATACTAATACTTTAATCTATAATCCATATTCCAGTTTTGTCAATGTCTCAATAATGTCCTGTATAGCATTTTTCCCTCCAGTACAAGATCTAGTCTAGGATCATATATTTCATTTAATTGTCATGCCTTAGTATTCTTCTTTATTCCGAAACAGTTTTCTAGACTTTAAAAAAATATTTCATGATATTGCCATTTTTGAAGAATACTGGTCAGTTTAGAAAATGTTTTTCAGGCCAGACGCAGTGGCTCATGCCTGTAATCACAGCACTTTGGGAGGCCAAAGTGGACAGATTACTTGACCCAGGAATTCAAGACCAGCCTGGGCAACATGGTGAAAACCCCCGTCTCTACAAAAAATACATAAATTAGCCAGGCATGGTGGTGCACATCTGTAGTCCCAGCTACTTGGGAGGCTGAGATGGGAGGATCGCTTGAGCCCAGGAGACAGAGGTTGTAGTGAGCTGTGATTGCACCACTGCACTTCAGCCTAGGCAACAAAGCAAGACCCTGTGTCAAAAAAAAAAAAAAGAAAGAAAGAAAATGTTTTTCAGTTTTGGTTTGCCTGGTGATTCCTAGTAATTAGATTTTAGTTATGCAGCCCTGGTCACACACTTTGTAAGTGATATTGTATCCTTCTCAAAGTATTTGGAGGCATACAAAGTCTATCCCTGATGGGTGATGTCAGTTTTGATCCTGCTGTCAAGCACTGTGAAAGGTCTGAGATTTTACCCTACTTGCAAGCTAACAAAACTAACCTGCCACATTTCACTGATGCTGGTGAAAGATGCTGGTCTGACTTCTTGAGTCAGACACAAAGGATATTATTTTTCATGATGCTGCTGGGAGTATGAGAAGCACCATATTTACATCTATTCTCGATGTCCCCAAGTTCCACAGGGATAATACAAATAGGTTCTGATGAGTATCCACATATGCAGTGGGTTGCACTACAGGAGAAAGACATTGAGCTTAGGGAACTCAAATGTTTTATAATGAACGATAAACATTATTTTGTTTTCCCATGGAGGGAGAAGCTGTCTATCTTCTAAAGCTGTTTGCAATAAAAACATTCTTAAAAAGGGAATCCAGAACAA
The DNA here is from genome assembly GCF_001698545.2 of Rhinopithecus bieti. Lineage (NCBI taxonomy): Eukaryota > Metazoa > Chordata > Mammalia > Primates > Cercopithecidae > Rhinopithecus > Rhinopithecus bieti. Next base: position 3,582,775 of record NW_016803311.1, read on the forward strand.
AATGCAGCATGTTTCTGCTCAGGAGATTTGCAGAAATAGTGGGGATCCATGGAAAATTTTCTGCCAACACCAGGTCAAGATGTTGCATGTTTTCTCCACTGTATGGTAATTATTTACTCTTATCATACTTATCATCCCTCTAGATTAGGCATCTATTGATAACCTTCGCCCAAAGTCCTTTTTTTTTTTTTTTTTTTTGAGACGGAGTCTAGCTCTGTCGCCCAGGCTGGAGTGCAGCCGCCGGATCTCGGTTCACTGCAAGCTCCGCCTTCCGGGTTTACGCCGTTCTCCTGCCTCAGCCTCCGGAGTAGCTGGGACTATAGGCGCCCGCCACCTCGTCCGGATAGTTTTTTGTAATTTTTAGTAGAGACGGGGTTTCACCGTGTTAGCCAGGATGGTCTCGATCTCCTGACCTTGTGATCCGCCCGTCTCGGCCTCCCAAAGTGCTGGGATTACAGGCTTGAGCCACCGCGCCCGGCCCCAAAGTCCTTTTTACAGTGATAGTTGCTATATTGTTTTAGTCTTACTATTGTACTCCGGATGGATTCTGTACTTTTGTTGTAATCATTTGGTGGATGTTGTATTCTTTCTTATCTGGGAAGCAGTAACACTGCTTTTGAGGAGAGAAAGTAATATTCCAAAATAAAAAAGTAATGAATTAAGCCATTCCTAAGGGACTGAGAAAATCAAATAATCATGGGGAATAAAACTTGCATACGTCATTTTTAATTATAAAGGTCTTAAACTCAGAATTTAAAATTGTTCAATAAAATTTTAATTTTTTAATCTTAAACCTATATTGGTTTCCAATTGGTTTCATTTCTTTTGAAGATGAATGTCTGTAACTAAAACTACCACCCCATTTAGAAAACAATTATTATTCTTTGTTTTTCTTTCTCTCTTACTTCTTTCTATGCTGAGCTTTTAATAACGTTTAACTTACATGCATTTCTTAAAGAACTCCAGGGACGAGCCTTGAAAAACTAAGCATGAAATCAAGGTTATGGAATGTTTCACCCCAGGAAGAACGTATTTCATCTGTGTGTAGTTCATCTATATTCTTGTTGCAATCAAGCAGACACTAGCGAGACCACTGGTTGGCCCACTGCTCAAGACAGTCATCAAGACCAGACATACTACCCCGCACGTAGTCAACTCCTGTGCATAGTCCATATCCCTGCTTCCCATAAAAACTCTCGAGCTAGCCTGAGAAACTTGAGATGATCTTTGTGACATGAGTCCACCATCTCCTCTGGTTATCAGCTCCTGAATAAATCTGCTTTTCCTCCCACCAACTCTTATCTCTCCAGTTTGGCTTTTGAGCTGTGAGCGGGTAAACCTGAGTCTGGTTACATGCCTATGTTTAATGTTTTAAGTTATTATCAGCAGGGATTATTAATGCTATTACATAGTTTTGCTTAATATATGGAATCCCACAGAATGTACTTAATATGCCAATGAAAAATAAAATGCCAATGGTGTCTTTGTTATCAGTGAGAAATTAATCAGGAAAAAATTTGAAAAGAGACATAATTGTTATGATCAAGTATTTAAAATGCAACTATATAACATTATTTTATAGCTTAGATAATGACAGTGATTTGTCCTTTCTCTAATAATTTTCAAAATATTTTTGTTTTTATTGCCATTATTATGGAGTTATTTTGAATATGTGACTAATACCTGTTGAGAATACTGATCTACAAAATGTTATAGAAGAATAAAGAGGAGGAGTACACACTACCCAATATTATGACATACTAGAGAGCTACAGTAATCAAAACAGTGTGGTATTGGTGGAGAGATAAACACTTACATCAATGGAACCAAACAGAGAGCTCAGTAAAAGACCCACACAAGTACGCCCAATTGTTATTTTTTTATTTTTATTTTTAGATGGAGTCTTGCTCTGTCTCCCAGGCTGGAGTGCAGTGGCATAATCCTGGCTCACTGCAACTTCTGCCTCCCTGGTTCAAGTGATTCTTCTGCCTCAGCTTCCCGAGTAACTGGAACTACGGGTGAGCGCCACCACACCTGGCTCATTTTTTGTATTTTTAATAGAGATGGGGTTTCACTGTGTTAGCCAGGATGGTCTCGATCTCCTGATCTTGTGATCTGCCTGCCTTGGCCTCCTAAAGTGCTGGGATTACAGGAATGAGCCACCACATCCAGCTGCAATTGATTTTTTTTTTAAAAGATACAATAGCAATTTAATGAAAGAGGATTGGTTTTTTCAATAAACGATGCTGCAGCAATTGGACATCCACAGGCAAAAAATGAACATGGAACAAACCTCACACATTATACATATGTTAACTCAAAATGAATCATGGCCTTAGATGTAAAACAAAAAACCATAACACTGTTAGGGAAAAAAACATATGATACAGGGTGAGGTAGAGTTCGTAGACCTGACACCAAAAACACAATTCATAGCAGGGAAAATGGACAAATGGCATTTCATCAAAAAAAAATTTTTTTTCTCTGTGAAATACTGCTAAGAGGAAGAGAAGATAAGCTACAACCTAGGATAAAATATTTGCAAATCACATATCTGACAAGGGAATTGTATCTAGAATATATGACAAACTCTCAAAATTCAACAGTAGAAAACCAAATAATTAGGAAAAGAGCAAAAGGAATGAACAGATTTCCCTCAAAAGGTTATTCAAATGGAAAATAAGCAAACAATAATATATTCAACATAAGTAAACATTAGGGAAATTCAGTCAAAAACAACAATGAGATATCACTGTATACCAATCAAAATGGCTAAAATAGTGACATCACCAAATGCTGATGAGGATGCAGAGAAAGTAGAGTGGATTGTTTATACATTGCTTGTGGGAATACAAAATGGTGCAACCACTCTGGAAAAAGTTTGGTAGTTTCTTTTTAAAAATAAACATCTGGCTGGGTGTGATGGCTCAAGCCTGTAATCACAGCACTTTGGGATGGCTTGAGGTCAGGAGTTCAAGACCAGCCTGACCAACATGGTGAAATCCCGTCTCTACTAAAAATGCAAAAAATTAGCCGGGAATGGTGGCAGGGGCCTGTAATCCCAGCTGCTCCAGAGGCTGAGGCACAAGACTCACTGGAACCAAGGAAGCGGAGGTTGCAGTGAGCCGAGATTGGGCCACTGCACTCCAGCCTGGGCGATGGAACAAATAAACAATTACAAAATTTAAAAAATAAAAATATCAAAATAAAAAAACATACAAGTACCACATGACATGGCCATTGCATTCTTGGCATTATCGGGGAAATGAAAATTTACATTCACAGAGAAACCTGCATTTGAATGTTTATAGCTGCTTCATTCATAACAACAACAACAACAACAAAAACTGGAAACAACCCAGATGTCCTTCAGTGTATGAATGATTAAACAAACGAATGGGTAAATGGTTAAACATTTTTTGTTTTTTTTGATGGCAGTCATCAAATGGGTATGAGTGGGTAACTCATTGTAATTTGCATTTCCCAAATGATTTGTAATATTGAGCACCTTTCTTTTTTCTTTTCTTTCTTTTTTTTTTTGAGACCGAGTCTCACTCTGTCACCAGGCTGGAGTGCATTGGGACGATCAAAGCTCACTACGGCCTCAAACTCCTGGGCTTAAAAATCCTTATGCCTCAGCCGCCCAAGTAGCTGGGACTACACAATGCCTGGCTAATATTTTTATTTTTTGTTTTTGGAGATGAGTTCTCACTATGTTGCCCAGGCTGGTCTTGAATTCCTGGTCTCAAATGATCCACCTGCCTTGGCCTCCCAAAGTGCTGAGATTATAGGTGTGAGCCACTGCACTCAGCCCTCATTTTCTTGGTCATTTTTATATCTTCTTGGGAGAAACATCTATTCAATACTTCTGCCCGTTTTTTGAATCTGGTTGTTTGGTTTCTTTTGTTGAGTTCTCTATATATTCTTTTAGGAGTTCTCTATATATTCAGGATAGCAATCTTTTATCATGTAAATGATTTGCAAGTATTTTCTCCTATTCTGTGGGTTGCCTTTTTACTCCGTTGATAATGTCTTTTCATGCACAAATTTCTAAAATTTTCATGAAGTCCAATTTATCTATTTTTTTCTTTTGTTGTCTGTACTTCTGGTGTTAAACCCAGCATGCGGCTATCCAGCTTCCCCAGGTTCATTTGTTGAGGAGCCTGTTCTTTCACCCACTGAATTGTCTTGGCCCCTTTGTCAAAAATCATTGGACTATAGATGCGAGAGTTTGCTTCTGGCTCTGTATTCTATTTTACTGGTCTGTATTTTAGTTCAGTATGATGTTTACTGTGGGTTTTTCCATATATGGTTTTTATTGCATTGAGATAGTTTCCTTCTATTCTTAGTTTATTGAGCTTTTTTTCATCATGAAAGTGTTCCGAGTTTTGTCAAATGCTTTCTGCATCAGTTGAGATAATCATGTGGTAATTTTCCTGTGTTCTGTTGATGTAGTGTATTACATTAATCATGTTGTGTATATTGAACCATCCTTATAAGCCGGGAATACAACATCCCATTTAAAATGGTGCTTAATTCTTTAATATGCTACTGGATTTGTTTTGGTAGTATTTTGTTGATAAGTTTTTCATCAGTGACCATAAGGAATATTGGTGTATAGTTTTATTTTCTTTTAGTGTCTTTGTCTGACTTTGGTATTAGGATGATTCTGGCCTCATAGAATGAGTTAGGAATTCTTTCTTCTCTTCAATTTTTTTGGAAAACTTTGAGAAGAATTGGTATTAGTGCTTCATAAAATGTTTGGTCACCAGTGAAGTCACCAGGCCCAGGGCTTTTTTGTTGTTGTTGGAAGATTTTTGATTAATGGTTCAACCTCCTTACTAGTTATAGGTCTATTCAGATTTCCTATTTCTTCATGGTTTAATCTAGGAAGGTCTTATGTTTCTAGGAAAGTGTTCATTTTATGTAGGTTATTCAATTTATTAGTGTGCAATTGTTCACAGTATATTCTTATCTTTTTTATTTTTGTAGAATTAATAGATCTGTACACAGTTAATCTTTTTTTTTTGAGACGGAGTCTGTCACCCAGGCTGGAGTGCAGTGGCATGATCTCGGCTCACTGCAAGCTCCGCCTTCCAGGTTCATGCCATTCTCCTGCCTCAGCCTCCCGAGTAGCTTGGGACTACAGGCGCACGTCTGGCTAATTTTTTTGTATTTTTAGTAGAGACAGGATTCCACCATGTTAGCCAGGATGGTCTCCATCTCCCGACCTCGTGATCCGCCCGCCTCGGCCCCCCAAAGTGCTGGGATTACAGGCATGAGCCACCGTGACCGGCCAGATCTGTCCATACTTTCATTTCTGATTTTAGTAGTTTTAGTCTTCTGTATTTTATTTTAGTCCATCTAGCTGAAGGTTTTTCAGTTTTGTTATCTTTTCAAAAAACCAACCTTATGTTCATTGTTTTCTCTATTATTTTATATTCTTTATTTCATTTATCTCTAATCTTTATATTATTTCCTCCCTCTGCTAGGTTTAGGTTTAATTTGTTCTTTTTTTCTAATTCCTTGAGTTGTAAAAGGTAGATTGTTTATTTGAGATCATTCTTCTTTTCAATACAAGAATATATAGCTATTAATTTTTCCTTTAGCACTGTTTTCACCATGTCCCATAAGTTTTGGTATGTTCTGTTCTTGTTTTCATTTGTCTCTAAGTATTTTCTAATTTCCATTGTTATTTCTTCTTTGATCTATTGGTTATTTAAAAGTGTGTTGTAGCCAGGCACAGTGGCTCATGCCTGTAATCTCAGCACTTTGGGAGGGTGAGTTGGGCAGATCATGAGGTCAGGAGTTCAGACCAGCCTGGCCAACATAGCAAAACCCTATCTCTACTGAAAATACAAAAATTAGCTGGACGTGGTGGCGGGTGCCTGTAATCCCAGCTACTTGGGAGGCTGAGGCAGAATTGCTTGAACCCAGGAGGTGGAGGTTGCAGTGAGCCGAGATCATGCCACTGCACTCCAGCCTGGGCAACAGAGCAAGACTCCATCTTGAAAAAAAAAAAAAGTATGTTGTTTAATTTCCAGAAATTTGTGATTTTTTTTTTTGTTGTTGTTGTTCTACTTCTGCCACTGGTTTCTAGCTTCATTCTGTTGGGGTCATTCTGTTGGCAGTTTGCTTCTTCATGGCCAATATAAGAATTTCTCTTTTTGGTCAGCTGAAATGGAGTCTTACATGAGGCTCACAAGAGTGACTTTCCCAACATCTTCACTAAATAATGTAACCTAATCAAAGCAGCAACTACTGCCCACATCATACACAACCTTGGCCCATACTCAAAGGGAATAGGTTGTACAGGGCAAGTACACCAGAGGGTTGGAATCTTGAGGGCTTTCTTAGAATTCTGCATACAGCAAACATTAAATAAATACCATAAGATATTTATAAAAATGTACATGTAAGATATAATAAAGACATTGTAACAAACACCTGAGTACCCACTATTCACTTTTAGGAAAAAAGTATTGTAAAATTTGAAGTTCCATGTACCAATCCCATTTTCTGTCCATCGATCTTCAGTCCTATTCATTAGTATGTGCTTTTCTATAAAGAAAAGCATATTGCCACATGTTTGTATCCCTCAACAAAATATGGCTTGTTTTGCATAGTTTAACCTTATGGAAATGAAATTATCTGTATGTATTTACAACATATTTCTGAGATTCAACCATGTTGTTCATTTTTCACTTCTGTGTAACATTTTGTGGTATGGATACACCATAGTTTATATTCTACTCTATTATGGATGGATATTTCTCTTCTAATTTTTGGCTATTCCAAACAATCCTGGCCATGAACATTCTTTTACATGGATCCGTATATCATGTGGAAATGTTTCCATAGGTTATATATGCAGATGTGAAATTGATGTATTATGGGATATGTACAATTTCAACACCATTAGTATTACCAAATTATTTTCTAAAACAAGCCTGGGAAACATGGCAAAATCTCATCTCTTATAATTTACAGTCTTACCACACCTTTGCTTTACATCCTTGCCAACACCAAGAAATGAATTTCTACCAATGGCCAACATAAAATGGTATTTCATGGGAATTTTAATTTGTATTGTTCTGATTACTGCTGAGTCTCAGCATTTCCCCCTATTTTTCTACTGGGTCACCTGACTTAATGCTTAGTCGGAGTTCTTTATATACTCTTGTGCTAGTCTGTTGTCAACTATATGTGTTGTAAATATTTTTTTCTGCTCTGACATGCCATTTCAACTCTTTGTGATATTGCAATAGAATTTCTTAACTTTGCTATAGGCATACATCAATTCTTTGATGGTTTGCACCCTTTGAGCTTTATTATATAAACTATTTATTTACTTGAAGGTAATAAAGACATTCTCCTGTCATCTTCTACATATTTTATACATTTGATTGTCAAATTATGAAATATTTTATATTTTGTCTAATGTGTATGATGAGATAGGTATCAAATTTCAGTCATTTTCAAATGAATAATATTTTTTGTCCAAATTTAATGAAGTTATTTTTTACCCAGTTATCACAGTACTGCTTTACCATTAATTGGATTTTTTTTTTTTTTTTTTGATGGAGTCTCACTCTGTTTCCCAAGCTGGAGTGCAGTGGCGTGATCTCAGCTCACTGCAACCTCTGCCTCCTGGGTTCAAGTGATTCTCCTGCCTCAGCCTCCTGAGTAGCTGGGATTACAGGCACGAGCCACCATACCCAGCTAATTTTTGTATTTTTAGTAGACACAGGGTTTCACCATGTTGGCCAGGCTGGTCTCAAACTCCTGACCTCAAGTGATCCACCTGCCTTGGCCTCCCAAAGTGCTGGGATTATAAGTGTGAGCAATCGCGTGTGGCAGGATTTCTATATACATGGACTACTTATTATCTACCCTTTTTCTATTTGTTTATCCCTACGCCATTGTCAAAATGTCTATTATAACTTGAAATTATGCTTGATATCTATTTGGAGAAGTTATTTCCCCTTGTTTTCTTTTCTGGAGTGTCTTAGCTATTCTTCGCCTTTTATTTTCTATGTAACTATTAACATCAGCATGAAAAGTTTTATGTAAAAACAATGGGAGGATTAAATCCAAAAAGTCGGGAGCACTCCTGGGATCATGGCAGACGGGAGGTAGGACTAGATTGCAGCTCCAGATAGAGCAGCATTTGGAGGCTTGCGTTGTTAATTTTAGCTCCGGGCGCGGTGGCTCAAGCCTGTAATCCCAGCACTTTGGGAGGCCCAGACGGGCGGATCACGAGGTCAGGAGATCGAGACCATCCTGGCTAACATGGTGAAACCCCGTCTCTACTAAAAAATACAAAAAACTAGCTGGGTGAGGTGGCAGGTGCCTGTAGTCCCAGCTACTCAGGAGGCTGAGGCAGGAGAATGGCGTAAAACCCGGGAGGCGGAGCTTGCAGTGAGCTGAGATCCGGCCACTGCACTCCAGCCTGGGCGACAGAGCAAGACTCCGTCTCAAAAAAAAAAAATTTAGCTCCAGATCAATTGCAACAACAAACCAGCAATCCCAAGAGGACCCGAAGACCCTCTGAAGGAAGCAAAATGCTCCTGCAGGACCTGGGAGACCCTCAAATACTGTGAGTGCCTGAACTGTGAAGGTGGGAAAGGGAGATCCTCCTCTCCCAAACACACACCCCCACTGGAGAAGCTGAAGGTCTGTTTGCCGGAGAAGTTTCTGACTTTACCTGGAGCTGAGTCAAGTTAGAGAGCCGAGTGAAACACAGAGGCAGAGGAAGCAGCAGAAAGGCCCTGGGAGCTCACTTGGTCCCCTAGCAGCTCGTTCCTGCCTGGCACCACAGGGATCCACTGGAAGAGTGGGCAGAGGAGCAGCGGGTAAAACTTCACAGAGAGAAGGAATTCTCTAGCTGAAACTTTGTAACAATTTGAACAGGGCGAGAAGCCTCCTGGCCAGAACTTGAGGGAGGGTGCGAATCTTGCTTGCAGACTTCACAGGTCCAGGAAGAACTAAAGTTATTTTCTTTTGCAGCTGGGAGGCGGATAGCATCAGCCAAGTTTTCAAGCCCTCCACCTGGAAACAGACTTGGGGCTGTTGCGGGGACATGGTGGAAGTGAGACTACCTTTTGCTTTGCATGGGAGCTGGGCGAGGCCTGTCACTGCCAGCTTTCCCCCACTTCCCTGACAACCTGCATGACTCGGCAGAGGAAGCCATAACCCTCCTAGGTACACAACTCCAGTGACGTGGGAATCTGACCCCCATCCCCCACAGCAGACGCAGCAAGGCCCGCCCCCAAGGAGAGTCTGAGCTCAGACACACCTAGCCCCACCTCCACCTGATGGTCCTTCCCTATCCACCCAGGTAGTGGAGGACAAAGGGCATATAACCTTGGGAGTTCTAGGGTCCTGCCCATTGCGGGTGCCTCTCCACACTACTATAGCTGATGCTTTCTGGAAAGCGCCACCTCCTGACAGGAGGCCAATCAGCACAAAAATAGAGCATAAAACCACCAAAGCTAAGGACCCTCAGGGAGTCCATTGCACCCTCAGCCAGTTCCACCAGAACAGGCACTGGTATCCACGGCTGAGAAACCCATAGATGGTTCACATCACAGGACTCTGTGCAGACAACCTCAGTACCAGCCCAGAGCTGGATAGACTTGCTGGGTAGCTAAACCCAAAAGAGAGACAATAGTCACTGCAGTTGGGGTCACAGAAGCCACATCCATAGGAAAAGGGGGAGAGTACTAAATCAAGGGAATACCCAATGGGTCAACAGAATCTGAATAACAACCTTCGGCCCTAGACGTTCCCTCTGACAGACCCTACCCAAATGAGAAGGAACCAAAAAACCAACCCTGGTAATATGACAAAACAAAGCTCTGCAACAACCCCCAAAAATCACACTAGTTCACTAGCAATGGATCCAAACCAATAAGAAATCCCTGATTTACCTGAAAAAGAATTCACGAGATTAGTTATTAAGCCAATCAGGGAGGGACCACAGAAAGGAGAAGCCCAAGGCAAGGAAATAAAAAAAATAATACAAGAAGTAAAGGGAGAAATATTCAAGGAAATAGCTTAAAGAAAACAAACAAACAAAAAAAAACTTCAGGAAACTTTGGACACACTTTTAGACATGCAAAATTCTCTGGAAAGTCTCAGCAATAGAATTGAGTAAGTAGAAAACAGAAATTCAGAGCTTGAAGACAAGGTTTTTGAATTAACCCAATCCAACAAGACAAAGAAAAAAGAATAAGAAAATATGAACAAAGCCTCCAAGAAGTCTGGGGTTATAGTAAATGAACAAACCTAAGAATAATTGGTGTTCCTAAGGAAGAAGAGAATTCTAAAAGCTTGGAAAACATATGTGGGGGAATAATCAAGGAAATCTTCCCCAGCCTTGCTAGAGACCTAGACTTTCAAATACAAGAAGCATAAAAAAAACCTGGGAAATGCATCGCAAAGTAGATCTTTGCCTAGGCACATTGTCATCAGGTTATGCAAAGTTAAAACAAATAAAAGAATTTTAAGAGCAGTGAGACAGAAGCACCAGGCAACCTATAAAGGAAAACCTTTCATATTAACAGCAGATTTCTCAGCAGAAACCCTGCAAGCTAGAGGTGTGGGGCCCTGTCTTCAGCCCCCTCAAACAAAACAATTATCAGGCAAGAATTTTGTATCCAGCAAAAATAAGCGTCATATACGAAGGGAAGATATAGTCGTTTTCAGACAAACAAATATGTGATACACCACATAAACAGAATTAAAAACAAAAACCACATGGTCATCTCAATAGATGCAGAAATAGCATTTGACAAAATCCAGCATTCCTTTATGATTAAAATTCTCAGCAATATACCTTAATGTCATAAAAGCCATCTATGACAAACCACAGCCAACATAATACTGATTGAGGAAAAGTTGAAAGTATTCCTGTAAGAACTGGAACAAGACAAGGATGCCCACACTCACCACTCCTCTTTAACATAGTACTGGAAGTCCTAGCCAAAGCAATCAGACAAGAGAAAGAAATAAAGGGCATCCAAATCAGTAAAGAGGAAGCCAAACTATCACTGTTTGCTAATGATATGATCGTTTACCTTGAAAACCCTAAGAACTCCTCCAGAAAGAACCTAGAACTGATCAAAGAATTCAGCAAAGTTTCCAGATACAAGGTTAATGTACACAAATCAGTAGCTCTTTTATACACCAACAGCGACCAAGTGGAGAATCAAATCAAGAACTCAACCCCTTTGACAATAGCTGTAAAAAATAAATAAATAAATAAAATACTTAGGAATATACCTAACAAAGGAGTCAAAAGACCTCTACAAGGAAAACTACCAAACACTGCTGAAATAAATCATAGGTGACACAAACAAATGGAAATACATCCCATGCTCATGGATGGGTGGAAACAATATTGTGAAAATGACCACACTGCCAAAACCAATCTATAAATTTAACTCAGTCCCCATCAAAATATCACCATCATTTGTCACAGAATTAGAAACCACTCTAAAATTCATATGGAACCAAAAAAGAGCCTGCATAGCCAAAGCAAGACTAAGTAAAAAGAACAAATCTGGAGGCATCACACTACCTGATTTCAAACTATATTATAAGGTCATAGTCACCAAAACAGCATGGAACTAGTATAAAAATAGACACACAGACCAATGGAACAGAATAGAGAACCCAGAAATAAACCCAAATACTTAGAGCCAACTGATCTTTGACAAAGCAAACAAAAACATAAAGTGGGGAAAGGACACCCTTTTCAACAAATAGTGGTGGGATAATTGGCAAGCCACATGTAGGAGAATGAAACTGGATCCTCATCTCTCACCTCATACAAAATTAACACAAGATGTATTCAGGACTTAAATCTAAGACCTGAAACTATAAAATTCTAGAAGATAACATTGGAAAAACCCTTCTAGATGTTGGCTTACGCAAGGATTTCATGACCAAGAACCCAAAAGCAAATGCAATAAAAACAAAGATAAATAGCTGGGACCTAATTAAACTAAAGAGCTTTTGCAAGGCAAAAGGAACAGTCAGCAGAGTAAACAGACAATCCACAGAGAGAGAAAATCTTCAAAATCTATACATGTGACAAAGGACTAATATTTAGAGTCTACAACGAACTCAAACAAATCAGTAAGAAAAAAAATCCCATCAAAAAGCAGACTAATGATATGAATAGACAATTCTCAAAAGAAGATACACAAATGGCCAACAAACACATGAAAAAATGCTCAACACCACTAATGATCAGGGAAATGCAAATCAAAACTATAATTCGATACCACCTTACTCCTGCAAGAATGGCCATAATCAAAATATCAAAAAACAGTAGATGTTGGCATGGATGCAGTCAACAGGAAGTACTTCTACACTGCTGGTGGGAATGTAAACTAGTACAACCACTATGGAAAACAGTGTGGACATTCCTTAAATAACTAAAAGTAGAACTACCATTGGATCCAGGAGTCCCACCACTAGGTATTACCCAGAGGAAAAGAAGTCATTATTCAAAAAGATACTTGCACATGCATGTTTATAGCAGCTCAATTGCAAAATAGTGAAACCAACCGAAATGCACATCGATCAATGAGTGGATAAAGTGAGAGAGAGAGAGAGAGAGAGGGGGAGAGAGAGAGAGAGAGAGAGAGAGAAAATGATGGAATACTACACAGCCATAAAAAGAAACAAATTAACAGCATTTGCAGTGACCTGGATAAGATCAGAGACTATTATTCTAAGTGAAGTAACTCAGGAATGGAAAACTGTTGGGGGCAAGCCCCCCCAAAATCCAGCCATAAACTGGCCCCAAAACTGACCATGAACAAAATTTCTGCAGCACTACAACATGTCCATAAAGGCCCTAATGCCCAAGCTGGAAGGTTGTGTGTTTATGGGAATGAGGGAAAGGAACACCTGGCTCACCCAGGGTGGAAAACTGCTTAAAGGCATTCTTAAGACACAAACAATAGCATGAGCGATTTATGCCTTAAGGGTATGTTCCTGCTGCAGTTAACTAGCCCAACCTATTCATTTAATTCGGATCCCTTCGTTTCCCATAAGGGATACTTTTAGTTAATTTAATATCTATAGAAACAATGCTAATGACTGGTTTGCTGTTAATTAATATGCGGGTAAATCTCTGTTCAGGGCTCTCAGCTCTAAAGGCTGTGAGACCCAATTCCCCACTTCACACCTCTATATTTCTGTGTGTGTGTCTTTAATTCCTCCAGCGCCACTACGTTAGGGTCTCTTTGACCGAGCTGGTCTTGGCAAGTGGCATCCATTCACAGGGGCTCAAATCCAGGTCGAAGTGTTGCCAGAGTGACGGTTGGAATGGAAAACTAGCTGGAGGACACCCGAGTACTCTTAAAGCAATCCCCATGGTGAGTGAGAAGGGAAGCTCAGAAGCGTCAGGGTAACAGTGGGGCAAGTTTGGGGTCTGGTTCATTCCACCTTGGAACTTTTTCACACTGATGACAAGGAGGAATAAGAACATAGTGAAGTGACAGAAGAGGTTATAGAGCATGTTTATTTGCCAACTAAAGCTAAAGCGGCAAAAGAAGGAGAGGTTCATCCCTACCCTTCTGCACCCCCTCCTTATATTTTGAAGAAAATGACCCCCCAGATCTTTCTTTTCCAGAGGACACTGGGTGAAAAGTAGTTGCCCCAGTGACTGTTCCTGCAGTGCCTCGAGTGACGGCTCTTAGTTCTATTCAGGCAGGAATTCAGCAAGCTAGACGAGAGGGTGATCTAGAGGCTTGGCAGGCCCCTGTTAGAATACACCCCCCAGATCAACAGGGAAATATTACAGCTACATTTGAGCCTTTTCCTTTTAAATTACTCAAAGAATTAAAATAAGCAATAAATCAGTATAGACCAGGTTCTCCTTTTGTAATGGGACTGTTAAAGAATGTTACTGTTTCCAGTTGGATGATTCCTACTGACTGGGATGCTCTTACTGGAGCTTGTCTAACTCCTGCTCAGTTCTTTTTTTTTTTTTTTTTTTTTGAGACGGAGTCTCGCTCTGTCACCCAGGCTGGAGTGCAGTTGGCCAGATCTCAGCTCCACTGCATAGCTCCGCCTCCCGGGTTGCACGGCGCATTCTCGCCTGGCCTCAGCCTCCCGACGTAGCTGGGACTACAGGCGGCCGCCACCTTCCGCCCGCCGGCTAGTTTTTTTGTTATTTTTAGTAGAGGAGCGGGGTTTTGCCACCCGTGTTAGCGCAGGATGTTGCTGCGATCTCTGACTCGTGATCGCACCCGTCTCGGCTCCCCAAGAGTGCTGGGATTACAGGCTTGAGCCAGCTGCGCCCGGCCTCCTGCTTCTTACAATTTAAAACTTGGTGGGCACATGAAGCTTCCATTCAGGCTGCTCACAGTACCCAGGCCCAACCTCAAATTAATATAACTGCAGACCAACTTTTGGGGGTTGGCGGCTGGGCTGGTTTAGATGCACAAGTGGTCATGCAGGATGATGCCATAGAACAACTTAGAGGAGTGTGCATTAGAGCTTGGGAAAAAAATCACTTCTGGTGGAGAATAATGCCTTTCCTTTAGTGCTATAAAACAGGGACCCAGAGAACCATATGTTGATTTTGTAGCTCAGTTACAGGAGTCTCTTAAAAAAAGATGACTGCAGATTTGGCTGCTCAGGATATAGTGTTGCAGTTACTAGCTTTCAACAATGCTAATCCTGATTGCCAGGCTGCTCTGCGACCTATCAGAGGGAAAGCACATTTAGTCGATTATATCAAGGCCTGTGATGGTATCGTAGGTAATCTGCATAAAGCTCCCTTGTTGGCACAAGCAATGGCAGGACTGCGAGTGGAAAAAGGAAATACTCCATTTCCTGGAGCTTGTTTTAACTGTGGGAAGCATGGTCATACTGAAAAGAATGTAGAAAAAATCAGCGAGTCAGGCTGCCAGATAGGGGAAAAAAGAAAACTGTTGAGCCTGAAATATGTCTAAAATGTAAAAAAGGAAAACAATGGGTTAGTCAGTGTCACTCTAAGTTTGATAAAGATGGGAACCTGATTTTGGGAAACGCCATGAAGGGCCCATCCCGGGCCCTGTTCTAAACCAGGGCATTTCCAGCTCAGGCCATTCCCTCACCCCTGTACAATGTCTGTCCCCCGCCGTAGCCGGGAGCGCCACAGTAGATTTATCCTGCACAAAAGCTGTGAGACTTCTGCCTGAGGAATCCCCACAAAAGGTCCCAACAGGAGTCTGTGGACCCTTGCCAGCAGGGACAATAGGATTAATTTTAGGAAGGTCTAGTGTAAGTTTAAAAGGTGTACAAATACATATAGGAGTCATTGATTCAGATTATAATGGGGAAATTCACATTGTTATATCTACTTCTGTTCCCTGGAAAGCAGAGCCAGGAGAGTGCATAGCACAGCTCCTGACTGTGCCATATGTGGGAATGGGAAAAAGTGAAATCAAATGAACAGGAGGATTTGGAAGCACAAATAAGGCAAAGCAGCTTATTGGGTGAATCAAATTTCTGATAAACGTCCTACCTGTGAAATAACTATTCAAGTAAAGAAATTTAAAGGTTTGGTAGATACAGGAGCGGACATTTCAATCATTTCTCTACAGCACTGACCATCCACGTGGCCAATTCAACCCGCTCAATTTAACAACCCGCTTATTTACCTGGAGTTGGTAAAGCTGCTGAAGTATATCAAGGTAGTTATATTTTGCATGGTGAGGGGCCTGATGGACAACCTGGGACTATTCAACCAATTATAACTTCTGCACCTATAAATTTATGGGGTAGAGATTAATTACAACAATGGGGAACACAAGTTCTAATTCTACAACAAGTGGAAAAACAAAGTTTCTGCCAAAGATTAGAAAAAATTTTTTGATGGCAGCCATTGTTAAGCCTCCAGAACCTATACCTTTAAAATGGTTAACAGATAAGCCAATTTGGATAGAACAATGGCCGCTAAGTAAAGACAAACTGGAGGCTTTAGAGACATTAGTTACTGAACAATTAGAAAATGGGCACGTAGCTCCAACATTTTCTCCTTGGAATTCTCCAGTTTTTGCAATTAAGAAAAAATCAGGTAAATGGAGAATGTCAACTGACTTAAGAGTCATCATTTCAATTAGACAACATATGGGAGCATTACAGCCAGGATTGTCTTCTCCTGCTATAATTCCAAAAAATTGGCCTTTAATAGTCATAGATTTACAAGACTGTTTCTTTACTACCCCTTTCACTGAGCAAGACTGTGAAAGGTTTGCATTTACAATTCCTGCAGTAAACAACCTGCAGCCTGCTAAACTGTTATCATTGGAGTGTTGCCACAGGGCATGTTAAACAATCTAACTATTTGCCAGATGCATGTGGGGTAAGCAATTGAACCTACTCAAAAAAAATTTTCACAGTGTTACATTATTCACTATATGGATGATATACTTTGTGCTGCCCCCACTCAAGAAATACTACTCCAATGTTATGATCACTTGCAAAACTCAATTTCTCGTGCTGCTTTAATTATTATACCTCCTGACAAAATTCAGACTACTACCCCTTACTCCTACTTGGGGACCTTAGTAAATGACACTACCATTGTGCCGCAGAAAGTAACCATACATAGGGATAAATTAAAATCATTAAATGATTTTCAAAAATTACTAGGGGATATTAATTGGATACAACCTGCTCTAGGCATTCCTACCTATGCCATGAGTAATCTGTTTTCTATCCTTGGAGGAAATCCTAGTCTCACTAGCCCTCAGCAATTAACAAAAGAGGCTGAGGCAGAGTTAAAACTGAAAAGAAGTCCATAAAGCTCTGATAAATAGAATAGATCCAAAGAAGACTCTAGATTTGCTAATTTTTTTCAACTCAGCAATCCTCCAACCTACTTGGTTGGTTTTATTGTTAACGAGAACAGGACTTTAGTAGAGGCTTTTTTTTTCCTTCCACATACTAATTCATGGACTTCTAACTCCTTTATTTTAGATCAAATCTGCTACTATGAATTATAGATTGGGAGAAATCGGGATGTTTTAATTACATGGATATGAATTCCTGGAAAAAAATTTATTGGCCCTCTTCATGGAAGGCACAAAATAACAGCAAGCTTTTTATAAATAAGTCTTAACTTGGGCAAACCCATTTAGCTTTGACCTTTTTGGTGGGTATCTCGATAATCATTTTCCTAAAAAATGAAGCTTGTTTCAGTTTTTTTGAAAATTAACTAAATTGGGGTTTCTCCCTAAAAATACCTAAAATTTTAAAGCCAATTTTGAAGGTGCAATGTTTTTACAGATGGGTCTAGTAATGGCAAAGCTTCTTATTTTGGCTCAAAAAGTAAACTTTTCCAGACGTCCTATACTTCAGCTCAAAAGCGGAGCTTGTAGCTGTAACTGAGGTATTGACTGCTTTTGATATGCCTATTAATGTCATTTCTGATTCTTCATACGTGGTTCATTCTACATAGTTACTTGAAAATGCTCAGTTATGATTTCATACAGAAGAACAACTGATGACAAAAACAAAAAAGGAGGAGAAATAGGGATTACAGGACAGCCCATACACAATTGAATCTAGCATCATTTGGTGAAAAGATCCGATAGCGAAAAGTTGGGAAATAGGTAAAGTAATAATTTGGGATAGAGGTTATGCTTGTATTTCTCCAGGCCAAAATCAACATCCAATTTGGATACCACCAAGACACCCGAAACCTTACCATGAGACAGATGCTGACGAGGAGATTCTGGGAGGATGCTGAGGACCCCGCAGCTGCAGCCATGTCGAGGCTGATGCTGAGGAGGACCCCAACTGTCATGAGCAACACCTGTTGAACACAGCCACCCACCTGGGGACAGATCAAGAAGCTGTCACAGATGGCAGAAGAAAACCTGAGGAAAACCTGAGGAAAGAAAACCTGAGAAAGAAAACTGGTTGTCATTGTGACAACCAGTCACAATGAATAATTTAATGGTAGCTATGATAGCGGTTATCACCACTGCCCTGAGTATTCCTTTGATAAGGGCTTGTAATAATGCCTGGATGCAATCACTCTATGACACAGTTACACATGCTTTCTGATCTCAGTATTTACCATAATAATCTGCTCCTATAATTGAAGCATACCACCCTCAAAAACCTGTTTGTAAACAGGATTCGATGCAGTTAGAAAAAATGAATGTACTTGTTTAGGAAGATTGCACTGCAGAACAGGCAGAGGTGCTGCACAACAATTCCTATGGAATCATTATTGATTAGTCCCCTCAGGGGATGTTTACCTTGAATTGCACCTCTCAGTCTGCGTGCCACGGCTACACTATGTTCAGATAATCTGAACAAAACAGTCAGATGGTAGAAATGATAAGAAGCACGGCAAAAGTTTCTATTATCTGGAACCATGGTGATATAGTGGCACATCAACCTCAAATGATATGGCCCACTCTAGGAGCTAAACATAAGGATTTGTAGAAACTA
Organism: Rhinopithecus bieti; assembly: GCF_001698545.2. Classification (NCBI taxonomy): domain Eukaryota; kingdom Metazoa; phylum Chordata; class Mammalia; order Primates; family Cercopithecidae; genus Rhinopithecus; species Rhinopithecus bieti. The sequence goes on from NW_016803311.1 coordinate 3,601,249, forward strand.
CTAAATGCTCTCAAAAAGATCAAAATTTGGGAAATAATAAAAAATCATCTGGAAGGACACTCTACAAACTAGTCTTTGGATACAGCAAAATTAAAAGAACAAATATTTAAAGCATCCCAGGCACACCTGACCTTAATGCCAGGAACTGGAGTGCTTATAGGAGCTGCAGACAAATTAGCAGCTAGTAACCCATTTAAATAGATTAAAACACTTGGAAGCTCTGTGATTGCAATGATGATTGTGCTTCTAATCTATGTTGTTTGTCTTTGCATAGTCCTGCACGATGCAGATCGGACTCCTGCCGAGAAGTAGCTAACGTGACACACAGCTGCCTTTCGCTTTATCTCTGTGCGCAAATAAAGAAGGAGCATGTTGGCGGGCGCCAAGCAGACTCAAATCATTCGGGCCACTAAGACTGGCTAAAACTGGCCATGCAATGACACGAAATCTCCTGCTCCGCACTATGACATCTGGAAGGTTGTGTGTTTATGGGAATGAGGGCAAGGAACACCTGGCCCACCCAGGGTGGAAAACCGCTTAAAGGCATTCTTAAGCCACAAACAATAGCATGAGCGATTTATGCCTTAAGGGCATGTTCCTGCTGCAGTTAACTAGCCTAATCTATTCATTTAATTTGGCCCATCCATTTGTTTCCTATAAGGAATACTCTTAGTTAATTTAATATCTATAGAAACAATGCTAATGACTGGTGTGCTGTTAATAAATATGTGGGTAAATCTCTGTTCAGGGCTCTCAACTCTGAAGACTGTGAGACCGGATTTCCCAGTTCACACCTCTGTATTTCTGTGTGTGTGTCTTTAATTCCTCTAGCGCCACTGGGTTAGGGTCTCCCCGACCGAGCTGGTCTCAGCAGAAAACAAAACATCGTATGTTCTCACTAATAAGTGAGAGCTAAGCTATGAGGATGCAAAGGCATAAGAATGATACAATGGACTTTGGGGACTTGGAGAAGTGGGAAGGGGGAGGAGGATTAAAAGACTACAAATATGGTGCAGTGTATACTGCTAGGGTGATATGTGCACCAAAGTCTCACAAATTTCCACTAAAGAACTTACTCATGTAACCAAATACTACCTGTACCCCAATAACTTATGGAAAATAAAATAATAATCTTAAAAGTCATGGCCCCCCCTCCAAAAAAATTGGAACTTCTGTTTGTGATTGTATTGAATCTGTAAATCATTTTGGAGATGTATTTATTTTCTAGGTCTGCCAAACAAATGCTGGTGGCTTAAACAATGGAAATTTATTTTCTCACAGTTCTAGAATCTAGAAGTCCAAGATTAAGGTCATTAAGTTTCCTTTCTTCTGAGGCCTCTCCCCGTGACTTGCAGATGGCTACCTTCTCTGTCCTCATCTGGTCATTCCTTTGTGTTGTCTGTGTTCTCATCTCCTCTTCTCAATAAAGGCAACTGTTGCACTGGATTAGGGTCCACCCACATTGTGTTTGGAATTGGTGGGTTCTTGGTCTCGTTGACTTCAAGAACGAAGCCACAGACCCTCGCGGTGAGTGTTACAGTTCTTAAAGATGGTGTGTCTGGAGTTTATTCCTTCAGATGTGTCCGCAGTTTCTTCCTTTTGGTGGGTTCGTGGTCTCGCTGACTTCAGGAGTAAAGCTGCAGACCTTTGCAGTGAATGTTACAGTTCTCAAAGGCGGCGCATCTGGAGTTGTTTCTTATTCCCGGTGGCTCTGTGGTCTCGCTGGCTACAGGAGTGAAGCTGCAGATCTTTGCGGTGAGTGTTACAGTTCATAAAGGCGGCGTGGACCCAGAAGAGTGAGGAGCAGCAAGATTTATTGTAAACAGCAAAAAAACAAACCATCCACAGTGTGGAAAGGGACAGGGGCAGGTTGCCACAGCTGGCTCAGGCAGCCTGCTTTTATTCCCTTATCTGACCCCACCCACATCCTGCTGATTGGTCCATTTTCCAGAGAGTTGCTTGGTCTATTTTACAGAGAGCTGATTGGTCCATTTTACAGACAGCTTATCGGTCTATTTTGACACAGTGCTGATTGGTGTGTTTACAATCCCTGAACTAGACACAGAGTGCTGATTGGTGTGTTTACAATCCTTTAGCTACACACAAAGTGCTAGACAGAAAAGTTCTCCAAGTCTCCACTAGATTAGCTAGATACAGGAGTACTGATTGGTGTGTTTACAAACCTTGAGCTATACACAGGGTGCTGATGTTGGCGTTTACAATCCCTGAGCTAGACATAGAGTGCTGATTGGAGCGTTTACAATCCTTCAGCAAGACACAGAGTGCTAGACACAAAACTTCTCCAAGCCCCCACTAGATTAGCTAGATACAGAGTACTGATTGGTGTATTTATAAACCTTGAGCTAGACACCCTGCTGATTGGTGTATTTACAATCCCCTAGTTAGACATAAAGGTTCTCCAAGTTTCCACTAGACTCAGGAGCCCAGCTGGCTTCACCTAGTGGATCCTGTACCAGGGCCGCAGGCGGAGTTGCCTGCCAGTCCTGTGCAGTGAGCCTACACTCCTCAGCCCTTGGGTGGTCCATGGGACCGGGTGCCATGGAGCAGGGGGCGGTACCTGGTGAGGCTCAGGCTGTGCGGGAGCCCACCGTGGGGGGCTGGGGCATGGCGGGCTGCAGGTCCCGAGCCCCACCCTGTGGGGAGGCAGTTGAGCCCCAGTGAGTATCTGAGCATGGCGCAGACAAGCTGGCAGTGCTGGGGGACCCAGTGCACTCTCCACAGCTACTGGCCCGGGTGCTAAGCCCCTCACTGCCCTGGGCCAGGGGCGCTGGCCGGCTGCTCGGAGTGCCGGTGGGCCAAGACCAAAGCTGCGGGGAACTTGTGCTTGTCCCTGAGCACAGCGTGCAGCCCCGGTTCCCGCCCGGGCCTCTCCCTCCACACCTTCCCACAAGCAGAGGGAGCCGGTTCCAGCCTGGGCCAGCCTAGAGAGGGGCTCCTACAGTGCAGTGGCAGGCTGAAGGGCTCCTCAAGTGCTGCCAGAGTGGACACTGAGGCCGAGGAGGCGCCGAGAGTGAGGGCTTGCTAGCACGTTATCACCTCTCAATATGACCTAATTTTACCTTCCTTATCCAAATGCAGTCACATTCTGAGACAGAGAGGATTAGGACTTTAACATATGAATTTGGAGGAGGGGAACCCAATTCAGCCCATAACAGGGGAGCACTGATATTTTCCCAAAATTGAACCTGCCAACCCACGCACACAATATATCCATTTTCCATTTAATATTATTTAATGCCTTTAATAGAGAGTGATACATTTTGCTGAGAGGCATTAAATAATATTGAACATCATGTTGGGTATCCCTTTATCTAATGAGATCCCCTTTTCTCCCTTTCGTACTATGTTTTAAGTCCTAGAAGGTTGACATTTATGGACCCCATTAAAGGGCTCCCTTGTCTTCTGGGCTCTGGTTGGGTTTGATCAATGGGAAGCATGGGCAGAAGATCTAAAAGTAGATATCCATTTCCCCACTTCTTCCCCATGGCTGGGTTGATGATAATTGGGAGCAGTTGTGTTCCTCTACTGATTATTCCACCTCTCGCCAAGAGCCTTCTGCTGCAGCCGTACCTTTCTCAACGAAATCAGGTTCAGATAACTGCTCCCTTTCAGTTTCTCGTTCAGATCTATGGTTAGTGCCCCATTTTCTCCTTGTTGGTTACTTTTGATCCTGGCCACACTTCTGTAACTGATCCCTTCATTACATTGCCCTCAACTTCTACATTTCAGTGTGCCAGTTTTCTTTTGCTGGGGAGTACACTTTGTTTATTCCAATGTACTTTATAACTCTTGATGCCATTTAATATGGTATACTTTAAAATTACATTTTCTGTTGTTGCTAACATATAGAAATGTGATGTCTTCATTACACACACACACACACACAAAAACAAAACCCAGTAATGTAGCCATTGCACATAATGAGACCTTATCTCTCTTAAAAAAAGAAAAAAACAACTCCAGTAACCTTTCTAAATTCTCTCATTAATTCCAATAATTTGTATTAGTTTCTTTTTCCTTTGAGACATGGTCTTACCTCATTGTCCAGGCTGAAGTGCAGTACCAGAAATAGGGCTTATAGCAGCCACAAACTTCTGTGCTCAAGTGATCCTCCTGCCTCAGTGTCCCGTGTAGCTGGGATCACAGGTGTGTACCACCACGCCAGGCTAATTTTTTAATTTTTTTGTAGAGTCTGGGTCTCATTCTGTTGCCCAGGTTGGTCTTGAATTCCTGGACTGGAGTGATCCTCCCATCTCAGCCTCCCAAAGTACTGGGAACTGGAATTACAGGCATGAGCCACCGCACCTTGCCCCTTTTCTTTATATATAACCTCTAAAACAATTTCTAATCACAGATTTACAACTTTCTTTGGAACATTTATGCATTTTAAAGTTTCTTGAACATCAAGTGCAATGCTGTATAGAAGAGGCAGTAGCAATCATCTGTCTTGTACCTAATACAGAATGCTTTCTGTGTTTCACCATTAGGTGTGGGGTTTCAGATAGTCAGGTTAAAAAATTCCCTTCTATTTTTAGTGTCTAAGAGTTCTTGTAAGTGAAAGGATGCTGAATTCTATCAAAACTTTTACACATCTTTTGATATGACTTTCTTCTTTAATCTTTTAATATTGTGAATTATATCAATTACATTAACCTGTCTTCTAATATTAAATTGACCTTGAAGCCTAGACAATTGGTCATAATACACAATACTTTCAGAACTCAGAATCCAAATGAGCAGGAATACATTCTTTAGAGCCAAGTAGGTACCATAACTTACCAGTTATATTTTTATCTACACACAATCAGCAATAAATGAACATGTATCAGTATCTGACCAGTTCTGTCGTTTTGACTGGCTCTTTTATTTACCTCCATCAGTAATGCAACAATCTATTTAATCAGTAAACAGTAATGCTGAGCATTCACTAAATGCCATTCACTTTTCTGGCACTAGAGTACAAATGACAAAGCCGTAACCTTTGCCATTAAGGAGCTCATAAACGTGTGAGTGGTGTGTATGTGTGAGACAAAAGGGAGAGGCTGGCACAAAGGAGGAGTCAAACAAAATAAAATGAAAAACGTATATAGTAAGTGCTTTACTGTACGAGAATGAACGAGAGTACTAAGGAAAAAGAATGGAGACATATTTCAAGTTCTCACGTTGTTTGATGCAAATCTTGTAGACGGTGTTTGCTGCAAAAAGATGAAGAAAACATTCACAGACATTTATGTTGATTACATATTTATTGGTATGTGCCAAGACGTTTTGATCTTGGGGATGAAGTAGTAAACACAAAAATCTCTGTTGTATTGGGCTTACATTCTAGCAATAAAGAAACAACTTGCGCAGAGAAAAGGCCTCTCCTGGTTAGTACACAGTATGAACAATTAACAGCTCCGGTTGTTTCACAGAGCCACACTGGGCTGCCTGCTGCAGACAATATCAGAGTTTGTTTATATTTAAATATTCTTTTAATTTGTCCATGTATGTAATTTGCAAATTATCACTCATAGGTATACATATCAAAAGATGTGTAAAAGTTTTTTATAGAATTCAGCATTCATTCGCTTAAAAAATGAGTGCAGGCTCACTTCACTGATGAGAGTATTTAATCAAAAATATTGGGGATCTACAACTCTAGAGTTCTCCAAAGTCCACCAAGGAAAAAGTAGTTTGAATATAATCGCATTTAAAACTATCTAGTATCCACGCCTAAAACATTAGCAACATAGGAAAACTTACACAGCAGAAGAGATGGCTGGGGAATTTTGTTTTGTTTGTTTTTGTTTTTTTGTTTTAAGACAGGGTCTCGCTCTGTCCTCCAGGCTGGAGTGCAGTGGCGCGACCACCGCTTACTGTGGCCTCGACTTCTCGGGCTCCAGTATCCTCCCACCTCAGCCTTCCAAATAGGTGGGACCGCAGGCACCACCACGCCAAGCCTGTATATGGTTTTTAAGTAAGACAAATTGCAAAAAACTTTGCTAGACAGTGTTCGCAGGTTTGGGCCGTCACTGGGAATGGCTCGTGTCAGTCTAGATATTCAGAGGCCGAACACAGTCCTCGGTAGGGCTGCTCGGCGGGTACGCTGCTGCCGCTGGCCCTTGGGCTTACGGGAGTGGGAAGGGCTTTCAACTCGGCCGCGGACCGGGAAGGCGTTCTGACCCGCTAGAGCTCGGGGCGAGGGACCCCATCCCGGTGCCTACAGCGCCTCCCTTAGCTGGCGTGGGCCAGCGTTAGTTACCTCAAGGAACTGAACTGGCGCCTGCGTCCTTCTGCACTTCTCGCTCTTTCTTCAAGTTACTTATGCCCAGCGAGCCCGCCCTCCCGCCAATCGTCATTTCCGGCGAGTGCTTGCGTCATTTATGTCGTCACTTCCTGCCGATACCGGTGTGGACGGTGTGAATCGTGGCTGGGCCGATTCTCTGCTTCTCCCCATCCCCTACTTTCCTCCCTCCCTCCCTCTCCCTCCCTCGTCGACTGTTGCTTGCTGGTAGCAGACTCCCTGACCCCTCCCTCACCCCTTCCTAACCTCGGTGCCACCGGATTGCCCTTCTTTTCCTGTTGCCCAGCCCAGCCCTAGTGTCGGGGGGGCGGGGGGTGCCTGGAGGAGCCCGAGGCGCTGCAGCAGAAGAGAGAAAAGACAACGACGACCCTCAGTTCGCCAGTCCTGTCGCTGGGTTCGCCGCCGCCATGGCAATGAGACAGACGCCGCTCACCTGCTCTGGCCACACGCGGCCAGTGGTTGATTTGGCCTTCAGTGGCATCACGCCTTATGGGTATTTCTTAATCAGCGCTTGCAAAGGTGAGCAAGGCCTCAATCCTGGTCCCCGACGGCTGGGACTGGGCCGAAAGGGATTGGGACCCGCATTCTCCAGTGCTGAGCGGTGGTGTGGTGAGCGGGGAGGGGGCGATATTAACATCTGAGATGAGGGCCAACACTGGTCCGGTGGAGAAAGGAGTGTGTTAGGGAATCCGCAGCTGGAGCCGAGAGGCCTCCGGACGCTTATGTAGAAACTATTACCCCCAACTAAGACCTCTCTCCTTATTTTATTTTATTGCTATTTTGGAGGAGCTGGACAGCACTTGCCTAGACTCTCGGGACAACACTGTAAATAGCTTTCAAGGATTTGGGGAAAGGAGAAATTAGGCCAGGCCGTGCAATACCTTACAAAGATGTTCTCTTGTCTCACTGGGTATTCCTTTGTGGTATTAGCCTCATTTTTCAAATGGAAAACAGATTTAGGCTAAAATGTTTGTCCAAAATAAGACTAAAATCTAGGTTGTTTCGACGCAGATCAGTATTCCCAGCAAATTACAGATGCTTTTCAGGGAAAATGATCTGTTCAACTCTTCAGTTAATTATTACTGGACATTCCGTAGTGACTTCAATCGGTGGTGGTAAATAGCTGAAACAATTTTTCCACTTCGTCATTGAACATCATTGTATATTTACATTTGAATCTTAGACTTTAAGTAATCCGAACTTATAAATTACATGTTTTAAAAAATATTTTCTAGATGGTAAACCTATGCTACGCCAGGGAGATACAGGAGACTGGATTGGAACATTTTTGGGTCATAAAGGTGCTGTTTGGGGTGCAACACTGAATAAGGATGCCACCAAAGCAGCTACAGCAGCTGCAGATTTCACAGCGTAAGTGTAGCCAAGATGGCTAACTTTGGTGTTCTCTGTAGATTGTGTCCTGAAATAATCAAAAACTTCAGTCTCAGATATTCATAAAATTCTGACTCGCTGGCTGCCATATAGAACGCATGATGTTTGATCTCACCAAAATTCCATCCTGGTCCATCGTGGTCCTGTGTGCTTCTTTTGTCTTCAGTGGTTCCCAAAATTTTCGGAGGCCTAAATGACTTATTCCTTATATTTTGATTGAGACTCAGGAATCTGCATTAACAAACGCTCCAGATAATGAATGTTGATCTCCTTTACGAATGCTTCTCTGTGTGTACTCCTTAGTGATATCCTACAGTGATGGCCCTAGGTTTTTATTTCAATCCCAGTTTTTGTTAACTGGCTGTAGGCATCACTAAAACTCACTGTGTCAAAACAAACAAAAGACAAAACAACAACAAAGCAAAACTCAACTGCTCTTCATTTCCTAAGTTTTTAAAGGTTGAAATCTAAAGCATTCTTGATTTTCCCTTACATCGAGATTATCACCATCTTTTTTGATTGTGCCAGCAGGATGTCTCCTGACTACAGTGTTCCTCCATGTAGTAACTGCCATTGCCTTAGTTCAGGATCATTTTTAACTTTCAGTAGTTTCTTTTCCTCCTATTCATATTCCATATTGCTGCCAGTTGTCTTCCTAAAAATATATTTGATCATGTCACTTCTCTACCTAATGATCTTCCTGTCTTCCCTTTGCCATTTTAGTAGTTCATGACCTTTGATATACATTAGAATATCTGGAGAGCTTTTCAAATATTCAAATGGTATGTGTCACAGAAATTTGGATTTTTAAAACTTTTTTTTTTTTTTTTTTTACTTTTTTACTCTCTCTATGCATATATATATTTATACTTTTACTACATTGAAAATTTTTTAAATACTTTTAGTATATAGACAGTATCTAGCTATGTTGCCCAGGCTGTCTTAAACTGTTGGCCTCCATGCCTCAGCCTCTCAAAGAGCTGGGGTTACGGGGGTGAACTATTGTGCCTGGTACAGAAATTCTGGTTTGATTGGTCTTTGGGGATGGAGTACTGATCATACTGATCATTGGCATTTTTTTATTTTTCTTTCTTCCTTTTCTTTCCTGATGTGCAGTCATGGAATTGCTGACCTAAACGACACATTTCAATTGTTGGCCCTTTACAGTTTGCATCATCCTAGTTCATCAACAGCATCCTCTGCCATTGCACACCATAAACCTACAATCTAATTATACTAATCTTATTGTTGTCAGAATATACTTTACCTGTTCTGACTTTTGGCTGTTAATTATGTTATTAAACTGACCTGCAGTGGCCCTCGTTGCCTTTTTGGGAATATATCATATTTTAAAAATCTTGTTATCTCCAGTTCAATTAGGAATTTGACACTTCATTGTTTAAATTGATGAAGGCAATATCAAGAGCTATTGTGCATACACAAATTTATTAGATTTAAGAGGCTAGAGAGCACAAGTGGTGCTGATTTTTTTTTTTTTTTTAAAGACAGAGTCTTGCTCTGTTGCCCAGGCTGGAGTGCAGTGGCACAATTTCGGCTCACTGCAACCTCCACCTCTGAGGTTCAAGTGATTCTCCCACCTCAGCTTCCTGAGAGGCTGGGACTACAGGTGCGCGCCACCATGCCCGGCTAATTTTTGTGTTCTTAGTAGAGATGGGGTTTTGCCATGTTGGCCAGGCTGGTCTTGATCTCCTGACCTCAAGTGATCTTGGCCTCCCAGAGTGCTGGGATTACAGGTGTGAGCCACCGTGGCTGGCCTTTGATTTTTTTTTTTTTTTTTTAAACAACCTCACACTAAGGAGCAATTGTAAATGTGCTGCCTCCTTCATTTTAAGTAAATTAAACATACCAATTTTAGAATGAAAAAATGAAGGCTGATTGATTGTGGTGGCAGATACGTGACTGTATGCTCTTGTTTGTTGAAACAGCGTTGTCTTTATGCCTTCTTAACATTTCAAGTCTCAATGTCTGTGTTTACAACTGGTATTAAGAGCATGAAGACTGGAGCCAGATGACCTGTATTTGAATTGGTGGCCTCATGCACTTCATTTAACCATTTTTTTCCTGTGGTGGTACCTACCTCATAGATTGGTTTTGAATATTAAATTAGTTAATGTGTTTCAAATACTTAGAATATTGCCTGAAGTCCATTACATCTATGAAAGTGTTACATATGTAAAGTAACGATGATAGCTACCATGTAAACTATTACCCACACTTGATCAAAGTCACATATTATTTTGAAACTAATATGGCTAAAGCCTTGAAACCATTTGGCCTCATGTAAGGAAGGTTGAATGGATTTAAATGTCAAGAAGGAAGATTTTTGTGATCCCCCCCCCCCTCAGTTAAGGCTTTAGGTGCAGTGTTAGAATGGAAAATAGTAACAAGCATTGGCACTAGGTGGGCTTGCATCATGTGCAAACTATGTTGTGTATTTCCAGTTTGATCATCATAGGATTATTATTATTATTTTTTTGAATCAGAGTCTTAGGTGCCTAGGCTAGAATGCAGTGGCGTGATCATAGCTCACTGCAGCCTCTACCTCCCAGTCTCAAGCAGTTCTCCAACCTCAGCTTCCTGAGTAGTGACCACAGGCGTGTACTACCGTGGTTGGCTAATCTTTGTGTTTTTTGTAGAGACGGGCTTCTCCATGTTGTCCAGGTTGGTCTTGAACTCTTGGGCTCAAGCGATCTGCCCACCATAGCAGGATGTTTCTTAAACGTCAGTTTTCGTGTCTGTAAAATGGGACTAAGACCCATGAGATTATTGGAGGAACAGAGAGCTCTTTCTCTACCATATATCCCTGAAGTCCAGTATGATCTCTGTCACATAGTAGGTGCTCAATAAATGCTACTTGAGATTTATCCCTCATTTCCTCTATGTCTTGTCTATGGGGTGTAGGATTGTGTTTGTGTGTGTGTGTGTGTGTGTGTGTGTTTGTATTCTCTCCAAGAAGTTACTCCCCACAGCCTACCCGATTAGTCGTAGTTGCTATAAAGCATTTTTAGAAACATCTTTTTTTCCCTCCATTCTTACGTTTCTTGGAAAACTCATTTCTGGTGTGGTCATCTAGAAGTGGATTTTGGTCCTGTTTCCAGTTGAGAAATTTGGCAGAATAGGTCTGTGGACTAGTGTAGAATGTTATCTTGGAGTAATTTGGGCAGTTGAGTCCAGTGTTGAATACAGTGTCCCTAAAACACCATCCTCTTTGTATCTGTTTGGGAAGAGTGCCAAAGTAAAGACAATTCTGTGCTGTGCTCCCGAGAATGCTTAAGTAGATCTGGGATTGGGCCCAGGAATTTATAGGTAATCAAAATGTATCAACTCTTTCTTTCTTGTAAAGCCAATAGAAATACCTAATTTTAGTTTTAATAAGGTTCTTGATAAATCAAAAATGGTATTATCTCCTCGATGAGTTGGTCAACATGTTCAGGTATTTAGGCAGTTTTTAAAAAAATCTTAAACTGGCCTGTTTTGTTGAAGGTTTAAGGAAGTTAAGCAGCTCCTATTATGAGACTTATGGTAAGTTCATTCTGAGGATATGAAAAGTATCAGGCAGCATTATTATTTGCAAGAAAATGGGGTATAAGAGGTATCAGTAGTTGAAGGAGATGACAAGTACTTCATGGGATGTGAAGAAAATAAATGTTGGAGGGTTAGCTGCTGAAAGGATATGGTTAATAGCGCTTTACTGTCTTGATTTGAGCCCTGTGGCCAACTAATATATGCCAGTTTCTTGCCTGGAGATTGAATAATACCTTAGGAAACACTTAGATTAGATCCATTTTAGGGCTCTTACTGTGAATATTGGAAATCTGCCAGAGTTAGTACATGCCATGTCAGAAAGTGTCATGCGTCTATTTTAGTACTGTTTCTAAATAGGAGGAAAAACTACAGATACATTACCTCTCTGGTTAATATTCCTGCTTTGGTCCTTCCAACTCTTTCCTCACCTTTGAATAGACACAGTCTAAGCAGAATCTTAAGATTTTAGAGCTGGCATGTTGGCATTAGCCTGTAGCTACTTAGGAGGCTGGGGTGGAAAGATCTTGAGGCCAGGAGTTCAAATATAGCTTGGACTATATACCAAGACCCTCTCTCAAAAAGAAAAAAGAGAGGTTTTAAGTTTATGGGAGATTATTTAATATACCTGAAATTAGCATATCAAAGGACATTGCCCAGACTTCTTTTGAGACTTGTGAATAACTAGAATAGTCATTTTAGATACATTTGTTGTTTTCTTCACTTTTGATGCCTTCTGTCATTCTCATACTTGTGAACTTTTATCACAACCATGAAATGCATTTCCCTGTGAGTAAGGATATATGTAAACAAAAAACAAAGCAAATTTAAGCACAGTAATAAGTATAAGTGGAGTTCTGTAGGAGAACAGAAAGGAATGGTTAATTATTGGAGTCGAGGATAAATAGGTTTAAAGAAAAGATAGCATTTGAAATGAGCCCTAAGGGTGAGTAGAACTTGAATAGCTAAGAATGTAAAATACAGACTTAAGAGAATAATATGAACAAGAACATAGGAGCCTGGAAGAAAATACATAAGTTATTTGAGGAATGGTTTGTAATCTAATGTGGCTAGATTCAGAGAAACAATACAAAATGAGGTTGGGAAAGTAGACTGGGGCCAGAGAGTTACACTGGAATGAGAGAGAGAGGAGTAGGTTTCCTGGGCAAAGAGAAATGAATACTAGGGAGTTTAGTAGCAAGACTACTTATAGTTGACATTATTTCTTTCAGAACATATTCAGCCACTCGTAGGACACACATTATTAAATATTGCAAGCTTTGGTAGTGTATCATAAGCATTCCTATTAGATGGTCTTTCATATTTGTTAACCACATTGCAGATGCTATTAATGTTTATCTAGAATAGCCTTCCCTTGTTTTTCCCCTGATATATTTCTCTTTGCTTCTTCCGATGACTAGCTCTGTTACATAGATTTTCTGGACAATATCTAAGTGCTTTTTTTTCTGAGTTTTTATAGCCATATATATGTCTTTTAATTCTATTTCTTAAATGTGTAATGCATGTTTTTCTCCTCAGCTAAAGCTCTACTAGGGCAGGAACCTACTGTGGGGTTTTTTTTTTTGTCTCCCATTTGTGCCTTAGCACTAAGTATAGAATGATATATATTTAAAATATTTTATTATGTATTTATTGGATAAACAAAAGAAAAGATTTATCTTGCTTTTCTCTGATTTTTTTCCCTCTACTGTTTTATTGCCCACTGTGTTCCCAAAAATAAGTATCAGTTGCATTAAAATGGAAATCTCTATGGAACATAGCTTCTTCACTCTTAGCAATTCTTTTCCCTGTCTGCAAAGTTTTCTTGTTTATTTTTCACTGACCTGTTCTGATCTAAAATCAACTTTTTTCCCCCTTCCTTAAGCTTTTTTATTTCGGGGAACCCTTTTAGATTAATTTTGTAAAGTATTGTTCAACTATTACCCGCTTGGAATATACACACATATATATGTATGTATACCTACAACTTGTATTTTGGGGTGGGGTAGTACAGAAAAAACAATGTAAAGATTAAAATTCTCAATGTTAGCATTATATAATCAAAGGCTGATAGGGGAAGTTAACTATACTAGAGTTTGAAAATTTAAGTCAGCTTTGAAGAAGAGATGAAGTGGACTTTGTCTCTCCACTATCTTAATTTAAAATTTTATTTAACCTGTATTAAGGCTTTTCATTCCCGTGTAAAATTTTTAAGGATTTCTGTTTTTGTTGTTGTTGTTGTTGTTGTTGTGCATCTGAGTGGAGAATAGAGAAAAAATTGGCATGGTGAAACTAAAAATTGGTTAAAATGTATGACTGTCTTGCTAAAGGGATATTATGGCTATCAACTAAAATAAAAGTAAGTAGGATGGGTTGGTTCATGAATCTTACTTAAATTGTTCATATCTTTTCCACTGTCAAAGAAAATTAGATTGGTTATAAAGTTTTTACAAAGAAATTTCTTTTCCCTTAAGCTTATTTAAATATTTTANAGATTGGTTATAAAGTTTTTACAAAGAAATTTCTTTTCCCTTAAGCTTATTTAAATATTTTATCAAATGAAGTCTGTGAGGGATATTAGAAATAAAGGAGATTTATAATACATTTATGTAACATTTCACATATCTAACTTATTTGCTACTCATCAATATTATAATTGTATTTATCCTTTTAATTTATTGGGTAATATTTATCCTACTAATTTTTCCTTTTTTACTTTTAGCAAAGTGTGGGATGCTGTCTCAGGAGATGAATTGATGACCCTGGCTCATAAACACATTGTCAAGACTGTGGATTTCACGCAGGTATCAGAAAATTGAATTTATTTTAGCAAGTTAAGTTGCTATTATATAGTATGACAATGCTTTTATATTTGATTGGTGTGTATATTTGATTGATATATTTTGTGTGGAATATTGGTTATGTCTTCGTTCATATTTAATTTGATTGTATATTAAGCTCTATGAATTTGTTTCATGGTTAATCCTGTCAAGCTTTTAAGATACCGTGGAACAAGTACCAGTCCTTCAACAAGCAAAAAACATCTGAAAAGCTCAAGTAACCTTTCTCACCTACTAACAGAAGTGAGAAGATAAATTTGAGATAATCAGAAAAGGGCCTCTCGCAAGGGAGAGGAGTAGGATCAGGGGAGAATAGGAGAGTTCATATATTTGTAGCGTAATGTAACGCTTTTGAACTGGAAAGCTCACAAGGCTTGGTAGTTATGAGAGGGCAGCTGTTCCACAGTATCTTCTCAGAAGTAATTGGTTATGTCTTGCATCTCTTTGTGATGTCTGTGAGCTAGATTTTGATTTTATTTGGTGTTGAAGTTTGAAAGAGAAATAACGATTAAAATGGTTAACCTATTCACATTTTGTGTTTTCAGGATAGTAATTATTTGTTAACCGGGGGACAGGATAAACTGTTACGCATATATGACTTGAACAAACCCGAAGCTGGTAAGCATAATTTAAACATCAGCTTGTAGTTTTATTTTTTTTAATTTAAATAACTGATTAAAGGATTTCATGCTCAGTACTCAAATTTGGAAAATAAAGATAGTCATGACCGGGCACAGTGGCACACGCCTGTAATCCCAGCACTTTGGGAGGCTGAGGCAGGTGGATCACTTGAGTTCAGGAGTTTGAGACCAGCCTGGCCAACTTGGCAAAACCCCCGTCTCTACTAAAAATACAAAAATTAGCCAGGTGTGGTGGCGGGCGCTTGTAATCCCAGCTACTCAGGAGGCTGAGGCAGGAGAATTGCTTGAACCTGGGAGGTGGAGGTTGCAATGAGCCGAGATCACGCCACTGCACTCCAGCCTGGGCAACAAGAGTGAAATGCCGTCTCAAAAAAAAAAAAAATTAGTCACAAAGAAGAAAATTAAAACATAATTCAACCGTTTTCGGTTTATAAGCTTTTGGTCTTTTTTATCCTGCAGTTTAAAAAAAAACAGTTTATTTGCCACGTTGCTATTGTATAACCTCCCAAATTGAAAATTTATTATGGCAAAAAATTTTATCGTTATATTTAATTTTAAAACAGTGTAGAACAGTGTTACTATTTTTTGGTAAGAAAGAGTGGTTATTTATAGAAGGTGGTGACGGTGAGAATTCTCAGTTGTGTGCACATATTGCTTAGATTTTTGAACCATGTAAATACATTAGCTATTTGAAAGAATTTTTAAAAATCTGCAATTACAGGTTTTTCATGTCACTAAATAATCTGTGAACTCTTTGTAATGACTTTCTGGTTTTCCATCCTATGGATAGATCATAAGTGAATTAACTAGTTTCCTGTTTTGGCCTGTTTGGGCTATTTACAAATTTTAAATGTTAAAAGCAGTATTATGCTAAACATCCTTATAGTTGCAGATATTTTCACAATGATTTCCTTAAGATAACTAAGCAAAGTAGAATTGGTGGGACAAAGAGAAGTAGAATTGTTGGAAGGTGGCTGGGCGCAGTGGCTCACGCCTGTAATCCCAGCACTTTGGGAGGCCAAGGTGAGTGCATCACCTGAGGTGAGGAGTTCGATACCAGCCTGGCCAACATGGTAAAACCCCATCTCTACTAAAAGTACAAAAAATTAGCTGGGCATGGGCATGGTGGTGGGCGCCTGTAATTCCCAGGTACTCAGGAGGGTGAGGTAGGAGAATCGCTTGAACCCGGGAAGTAGCGGTTGCAGTGAGCCAAGATTGTGCCATTGCATTCCAGCCTGGGGGACAAGAGCGAAACTCCTTCTCAAAAAAGAAAAAAAAAAAAAAAGAATTGTTGGAAGCCATTGATAGATAGTACCAAAGTGTCTTCCAACAAAGTATAGGTATATATATGTATCTATACCCAACATGTTCTAGTGAACACTGATAACTAACTTTGTCAATTTAAGAAAATAATTCTGTTGTATTAGTGTGAAAATTCATGAGATTAAAATGCTGTTGAGTAACATTTTAACGTATTTCCTTTTTTATGAAATAATTGCCTGTCTACCCTTTGTCCATTTATCTGTTATGTTATTCATGTTTTTCTTACTGGTTTTCTTACCTTTAAAAAATTTATCATTTGCTTTTAAATTTTGTTAAGGCGGTTTTATGGTATATACTTTTTAACATTTTGGTGGTGAAATCCTTTATGCATACTCTCATTTTACAGAAGTTATAGGTGTCTTCCCCACTCTACATACTTACTTTATTTTATAACACTTTAATCATTGCCCTTACCATATATATATACTTAGCTACCAAAATATGACAAACATAATTTTGTTTTATTATATGTTTGGTATCTTTCAAATTTTATTATGTGGGCATTTATGTAGTCATAAATCTATAACATTGAAAAGAATAATAAGTCAGAACCGCATTGGAAATTAAGCAGTTGTTCTCTTGAGATACCTTCCATTTCTGAGAGCTTTTTTTTTTTTTGGAGACGGAGTCTCGCTCTGTCGCCCAGGCTGGAGTGCAGTGGCCGGATCTCAGCTCACTACAAGCTCCGCCTCCCGGGTTCACGCCATTCTCCTGCCTCAGCCTCCCGAGTAGCTGGGACTACAGGCGCCCGCCATCTCGCCCGGCTAATTTTTTGTATTTTTTAGTAGAGACGGGGTTTCACCGTGTTAGCCAGGATGGTCTCGATCTCCTGACCTCGTGATCCGCCCGTCTCGGCCTCCCAAAGGAGAGCTTTTAAAAATATTTTTCCTTTTAGTGTTAGGGTAGTTTGTTATGAAAACATTTTTGAGATGAGGAAACAAAGCCCATTTACAGATTTTTTTATTCTCCGTTGCATGTAGGGTTTTTTTTCTGCTTTCTTTTTTGATAAATTTATGCCAAAGCATAGGAAAGGACTCTGACCTCACTTAATCTATTATCAACTCATTCAGCAAAGCAAGGTAGTTCAGAGATTGGGTCAAAGCAAGGTAGTTCAGGGATTGGGTCAAAGCAAGGTAGTTCAGGGATTGGGTGGACATTTTTCATACTCTGCCTTTCCCAAAGCTGTTTTATGAAAGTTGCTCTTTCTTGCTGTGCTGGCAGGAGAAATGATAGCAACTTACTGAGGTTTTACTGTGTATCAGGTATCTGTTAAGCACTATTCTCATTTGTAACCATTGTTATCTCATTTTACAGATAAGGAAATAAAGTTAAAAACTTAAGTAACATGCCCAAAGGTGAAAATACTGTTGAATGGCATTGCCTCCAGTGTCTGCTTTTGCCCCTAGAGAAAGCATGAGGGTTTTTTGAAGTCCTTTGAAAGGATGATCTCCTACAGATTTAAGCTCCCTTCCTTT
>NW_016803311.1:3622292-3642544 GCF_001698545.2 Rhinopithecus bieti
CTGGGCTGGAGTGCAGTGGCCGGATCTCAGCTCACTGCAAGCTCCGCCTCCCGGGTTTACGCCATTCTCCTGCCTCAGCCTCCCGAGTAGCTGGGACTATAGGCGCCCACCACCTCGCCCGGCTAGTTTTTGTTTTTGTTTTTTTTTTTTTAGTAGAGACGGGGTTTCACCAGGTTAGCCAGGATGGTCTCGGTCTCCTGACCTCGTGATCCGCCCGTCTCGGCCTCCCAAAGTGCTGGGATTACAGGCTTGAGCCCCCGCGCCTGGCCTTTTTTTTTTTTTTTTTTTTTTTTAATGTTTTCCTCACAGTGTAGAAACATTCTTGGGAATTGCTGTCCCACTTTCTGTTTCCCTTTTTCCTTCTAACTCTTATTTCCTATTAGTTACTATCAATAGCTGCTTGGATGAAGGTCCCAGAGTTAGCCATAGTACTAGAATCAGTTTCAACTATCTTGTTCCTGGGTCCATGTTCTTATTAAATTATGCCACATTAATTATTATTTTATTTCATGGCGATACAGTAATGTTTTTGAATATTATCAGTTGTGCAGAAATTTAGCCTAGAGGGAGAGAGTGGTGCATTCACTCAGCTACATATAGCAAGCATGGTAGTTCCTTGGGTCCCTGTCATGCAGGTAAATTTATGTTCCAGTATAGAAAAACTAACTGTATTCTATATAAACATCAGGTTTGAATTGGGCTGGGCTTTGAAAAGTTACATTCTAATTTAAAATGTGTGTTTTTAAAAATATATAATTGTTCCAGTATTGTTCAGTTAAAAAAATCATGTATTAACAAATGTACTTTTAATTGTTTTATCTTAAGAACCTAAGGAAATTAGTGGTCACACTTCTGGTATAAAAAAAGCTCTATGGTGCAGTGAGGATAAACAGATTCTTTCTGCTGATGACAAAACTGTTCGGTAAGTACTTTTTCTTTAATAATTTACAATTTGAGGCCGGGCATGGTGGCTCACGCCTGTAATCCCAGCACTTTGGGAGGCGAGGTGGATGGATCATTTGAGGTCAGGAGTACTAGACCAGCCTGGCCAACATGGCGAAACACTGTCTCTATAAAAATTACAAAACTTAGCCAGGTGCGCTGGCGCACACCTATAATCCCAGCTACTCGGGAGGCTGAGGCAGGAGAATCACTTGAACCTGGGAGGCAGAGGTTGCTGTGAGTCGAGATCGCGCCATTGCACACTAGCCTGGATGACACAGCTAGACTGTCTCAAAAACAAAAAACAAACTTAGAATTTGAAAAATATTTTACCTTAGAGCTTATATTTTAAATACATTTAATATTATGTGTGAAAAATGTTCTGAACATTAAAATTTAAGTTGCACCCAGGTCACATTTATCTGGAGATATTTACTATTACAGGTCGAGTATTACAGGTTAGGGATTCTCAATCAGTAAGTGTCTGATGCAAATATTCCAAAATCCGAAAGAGTTTGAAATCCAACTTCTTTCTGGTCACAAGTATTTTCGATAAGGGATGCTCACCTTGTATATACAGAGCGCAAAATTCAGAAGAACATTAAATCCTGATACCTTATAAGCAGGTGTTCTTAACCTGGGTCTGTGGGCAGGTTAAAGGGAGGGTCCATGAAGCCTCTGAAATTCTATACAAAAATCTTGTGTGCTGACACCTGATGTATATTTCTTTGGAAAGATGTGTAGCTATTGCTAGATTCACAAAAACAGAGTGTAAGAACCACTATTTATAGCAGTGCTGAAATTGACTAGATTAGAACTTGTCTTATGTAGTTTTGCCAAATTGGGAAGTATATGTAGGTATTAAAGTTGATTTTACTTACAAGCTGTTGTCATGCATAATTTGACATTGTATATAGAAACCCAGAATTTCTTTTTATCATCTGTAATTTGTGACTTGGAATGAATGTTGTTTTTCTGTAATTCTGATTGTTCTTTCTTTGGCTAATCTGCAGATGTAATTAGAATTTATAAGCTTTTTTCTGACATGAATAAACCTCATCATATTTTTATCTTTATTTTGCAGACTTTGGGATCATGCTACCATGACAGAAGTGAAATCTCTAAATTTTAATATGTCTGTTAGTAGTATGGAATATATTCCTGAGGGAGAGATTTTGGTTATAACTTATGGACGATCTATTGCTTTTCATAGTGCAGTAAGGTATGTCCAAGAAATACTTTCATTTTCTGTTTTAGGTAACAAAAGACAATTTGGCTACTTAAAAATGGAAAGGTATTTACTTTTTTTAAAAGTAAAGAGGCCAGGAATGGTGGCTCATGCCTATAATCGCAGCACTTGCGGAGGCTGAAGTGGGAGGATGGCTTGAGACCAGCCTGGACAACACAGTGAGACTCCCATCTCTACAAAAAATAAAATTAACTGGTCGTGGTGGCACATGCCTATAGTCCAGCTGCTTGGGAGGCTGAGGTGAGAGAGTTGCTGGAGCCTGGGAGGTTGAGGCTGCATTGTGCTGTGATCCTGACCCTGCACTCCAGTCTGGATGACAGAGCAAAACATCCTCTGAAAAAAAAAAAAAAAAAAAAGAAAACAAAACTGCTGGATTGGTAATGTAATTTATGTTTTTTTACTATATAAAACCATTGCGGGCTGGGCGTGGTGGCTTACGTCTGTTATCCCAGCACCTTGGGAGGCTGAGGTGGGCAGATCACTTGAGGTCAGGGGTTTGAGACTAGCCTGGCCAACATGGTGAAACCCCGTCTCTAAAATAAAAATACAAAAAGAAGAAAAATGAGCTTTTCTGTAGTTCCAGCTACTTGGGAGGCTGAGGCAGGAGAATTGCTTAAGCACAGGAGGTGGAGGTTGTAGTGAGCCGAGGTCGCACCACTGCATTCTAGCCTGGGTAACAGAGCGAGAGTCTGTCTCAAACAAAAAAACAGTGTGATCTTGATTCTACTATTTATTTTCACCTTAAAATTTTAGAGAAGGAATAATCTTATTTCTATTCTTATGTGCAGACTTAATGATTTTTTTAAACAGATGTGAATTTTGCAACTTTAAATGTAGTAAATACTCTTGTAGAAAGACTGGAATATATAACATAATTGAAAAAAATGTACCCACAATATTATAACCATAGGTGCAAGAGTGCTAATGGTAGTTATATTTTCTGCTAGTCCATTTCTCTATGTTATATATGTGGGTGTACAGTATTTGTGTTTTTTTCTTTAATTATTAGGACTATAATGAGTATCATTTTGATTTATTTAAAAATATTAGCCATTTGAAAACATTTTTACTTGATACACTATATTGCATTATAGATTGTACTAAATTATGGGTTAGTTTCCCTATTTTAGCATCATGGTGAATGATCGGTACATTTCTGAGTGTTTCTTTACAGTAGATAGGATCCTGTAAGTAGAATTGTCAGTTCAAAGGGTAGAAATGAGTTTAAAATTCTTAGTTATAAGATTATACCGCATTACACTTTGATTGATGTTTGACCAGTGTCTTAACCTTGTGTCTAAAGGGCTACTTGCAGAGTCAAACTTCACTAAACTGGGAGAAAGAAAAGGCAGTAAAATTGGAGGAGAGCAGTTAAGACTGTCAAGGAGTTTATACACATACAGTAAACTGATAATAGTAGAATAATATTTCCTGGAGCTATCAGTTAGTATATTAATGCTCTTCACTCACTCCTGCAGTTAGGCAAATCCCATGTTGATGGCAGAAATTTTCTGACCCATTGAATGTTCTAGCATTAGAGCTAGCAAGTTGCTATGTAGTGATCCTGCATAAGTCATGACTAACTTTAATTATCATGCTTTAAAGTATATGATGATGGGAAGTATTTAGGAGCTGGGATATATCATATTTTGTATTGAAGGCCTTTTATGATTTTAGGGTTAACCTGAAAAGCTAATGTCCAAACTGTAATTAATTTTCAGATGAAGCTGTTATTATGCATTGATTTTTATTATATAACTACAGCCCCAAATTTTTTTAGTCTTTTACTGCCTTATAGTAATAACTGTTTTTAGCAGTTTATATTTTATGACATTGAAAGTTTATCTTACTGAGGAGCTTAAACTCTCAGCAATTAATAATAATATATACATAATCCTTTATATTAATTACCTACTGTGAAAACTTTTTCTATTTACAAAGATAATATGTGCTTGTAGAAAATTGAAACAATACAGGTGAAATTTATTTAAGAGCAAAAATCCCAACGTATTCATTCATACTGTTTTAATTAGTGAACACACGCATTTCCAGGAAGACATCCATTGCATAAACTGGGTATCCCTCCATCAAAATGTCTTTGTATTGCTGAGATGAACTCCATTTGGGCATAGTACCCGTTTGATTTTTTTTTTTTTTTTTTTTTTGCTAACAGCTTTTTTACATCAGTGTTTATGTTTGAGTAAATGAGTATTTAATTGTTCCTTGGGTTTCAGAATTTAAGAACAGTTCAAATGTAACTCGTTATTTATACAATATTCAAGATTTATAAATACTACTTAAATTTTTTTTCAGTTTGGACCCAATTAAATCCTTTGAAGCTCCTGCAACCATCAATTCTGCATCTCTTCATCCTGAGAAAGAATTTCTTGTTGCAGGTGGTGAAGATTTTAAACTTTATAAGTATGATTATAATAGTGGAGAGGAATTAGGTGAGTTGTCCCCTTACAGTGATGTGGTTACCTTTATCATATGTTAAGTCCAGTAATTAACACCTCATTTATATAACATGTTGAAAGCAAATTTTTCAGCTAACTTAAGCTTGGTGCGTACAAGTGAAAAAGTAAAGGAGTTTTAACCATTTGGGTTAGATTTTTTTTTTAGATCTGTAAACAAAGTATGCAGAAATTTGACCTTTTAACTGAAGTACATCATTATCCTAATGTATTACCGTATAGTGAGTTTTAGGCTTTATTGGCTGGGAGGAAGGGGGGAATCTTATGTCAAAGTCATATGTTAAACAGATGAAAGGGGATCCATTCTTTCTGAAGTATGTTGTGGGTGTGTAACCCCATCTACTTGGCCCATCTTCCTTTTTGCCAACTTAGGAATCCCTGAGGTTCCTTAAAGAACAGTGTGTGAGGGAAAACCAGTATAGCATATTACAGGGACACCTTTAGGAATCTGAATTGGAGAGTTATTTTATCGACTTTTTATTTATTCTATTTTGGAGTTTGAGTTTTGCTTTCACTTTCATGATAACAGTCCTTAGTAAGGGGAAGGGGAAGAAGGCATGCGGATTAATTTGAAGTTAACGTATATTTATCTGATGGACCAGGTATTTCACATAGTTACATGTGGGTCTCAGTATCTACTTTTAGCCTTCCCAAATAGTTTTTGCTTTTAGTTCAAAAATATATTTAGTTTTATAAATACATATTTTACCTATAAGCTGTCTCTTCTTGTTCTTGTCTGTTTCTAGCTGCCCTGCCTTACCAATCAAAGAACAAAGCTTGCTAGATTACACCCAAAGAACAAAAGACAATTTTACAGTTTTATTTCTTGGGGAACATTGATGCGTCTGGGTTGCACAAATGGAACCTTGGTGATGGACCATGCAGAATCTATTTTAATTGCTTATGATTCAGCTTTTATTACTTGAATACAAGTGACATAAATAAGATATTCTTTTCTGTTACTTTTATTTAGTGCCGGTTTTCAAAGTTTTGGAATGTTTTTGGTTTCATATTTTATTCTTTTTCAAGATGAGATAACTGAATTATTTGCCTAAGATCTGAAGTCACAGTGAATACCAGACCTGCCCAGCCTTTCTCTTTCCAAAACTTTGTGTTCTTTGTACTCTTACAACTTTTCTATTCTCTGGTTGGACACAGATGGGAGACAGAATAGGTACACTGGTCTAGTAAAGGACTTTGAGAACTAGTAAGGTGATGAGGCATTAGAAAGTAGATGAGAAAGGTTCATACATAAAGGCACTACTTGAATATAACAATGTGCCTAATCTGTACATTTTCTTGTTTGGTTCCATAGATTAAAATATTTATGGATCATTGTTAATCCTATATCTCAACCTTTCTGTGTGACAGAATAATTAGTGGACTATAGGAAATTAAGAGGCAAAGTGTGTAAAAGAGCTCCACCTGGTGGCTCTCTGTAGTCATAATAAAAATTGGTTCCCTGAGAAATAGGCAGTGAGGTGTTTTTGTTTTGTTTCGTTTTGTTTTGTTTTTGAGATGGAGTCTTGCTGTCGCCCAGGCTGGAGTGCAGTGGCCGGATCTCAGCTCACTGGAAGCTCCACCTCCCGGGTTCACACCATTCTCCTGCCTCAGCCTCCCGAGTAGCTGGGACTACAGGCGCCCGCCACCATGCCCGGCTAATTTTTTGTATTTTCGGTAGAGGTGGGGTTTCACCGTGTTAGCCAGGATGGTCTCGATCTCCTCACCTCGTGATCTGCCCGCCTGGGCCTCCCAAAGTGCTGGGATTACAGGTGTGAGCCACCGCGCCTGGCCGCAGTGAGTTTTAAGATGTGGAAATTGGAGGTTGAACTGATAAGACTTTAAATCTACTTTCTATAGAATTAATGGGGTTTTCATTTACCTCTTTTTCTCCATCCTTAATGAAACATGAAGCCTCATTTGCTTTTTTAGAGGGACAATCCAAAACTAGAATGTGTGCTAGATTTGGAAAGGAGTAATCTTACAGAGAAAGGGTCAATGATATACCACTTTTGTGATGATAAATTACGTACAGTTTTTAATGTTTGCCTTAAGAATTTTTCATTTCCCCAGTAACACAGTATTTTTTTTCAGCATATCAATATTTAACCTAATAGTTAAAATTATCTAATAGCCCTCTTCTTTTTCAGAATCCTACAAGGGACACTTCGGTCCTATTCACTGTGTAAGATTTAGTCCTGATGGAGAACTCTATGCCAGTGGTTCAGAAGATGGAACATTGAGACTATGGCAAACTGTGGTAGGAAAAACATATGGCCTTTGGAAATGTGTGCTTCCTGGTAAGAATTTTTATTCAGAGTAATAAAATGTTTTAAATGCATGATTTTGTGTCATTTTCATCATTAATTTTATTTCAGGGTTTTGTCTTCTATAAGTTTTAAAATATATATTATGGTTTAAGCAGAGAGAAGCCCAGGATTATAAATTGGCCAGAGAAAAAGGGTCATGTTCCTTTGTTTGTTTAAATTTTTTTTTTGTATGGCTGGGTGTGGTGGCTCATGCCTGTAATCCCAGCACTTTTGGAGGCTGAAGCGGGCGGATCATGAGGTCAGGAGTTCAAGACCAGCCTGGCCAACATGGTGAAACCCCATCCCTACTAAAAATACAAAAATTAGCTGGGTGTGGTGGCACATGCCTGTAATCCCAGCTACTCAGGAGGCTGAGGCACGAGAATCACATGAACTCAGGAGGCATGCATTGAGCTGAGATCACGCCACTGCACTCCAGCCTGGGTGACAGAGTGAGACTCGGTCTCAAAAATAAAATAAAATAAATTTTGTTGTACAATCTAGTCTGTTCCTAAATTTTTATACTAGCACATTTTGTGACTGGAATATATCTAATTCAAAATTTGCTGGAAGGCAATATGAAGAATTTGCAAGTAAATGTATCTAATCTCTGAATAGTGTTACTCACTGATCCACACCAATAAAGGTAGACATGTTCTTAATAAAAAATATCTAGTTACTAATCCCTAAGTAGTTGCAGTGTGAACCTAAAAGTAATTTCGAAGAAAGA
Organism: Rhinopithecus bieti; assembly: GCF_001698545.2. Lineage (NCBI taxonomy): Eukaryota > Metazoa > Chordata > Mammalia > Primates > Cercopithecidae > Rhinopithecus > Rhinopithecus bieti. Next base: position 3,629,997 of record NW_016803311.1, read on the forward strand.
CATACTATTTTAGAATCACAATTATTTAAAATGAGTTGTTTTATTATATTTTGTAGCCGTTTCTTGGAATAGTCTTATCTTGCTCTTCTTGCTTTTTGAACACTAGAAATTACTTGTAATAGTGTAATTCATATAATCATCATTGCTTTTCTTTTTACAGAAGAAGATAGTGGTGAGCTGGCAAAGCCAAAGATTGGTTTTCCAGAGACAACAGAAGAGGAGATAGGTAAATGCTAAGGACTTTTGTAAGAGTCCTAGGGGATTTAAAATTGAACTGTAACAGAAGTTTTACTCATTGGCAGAAGAAATTTATTAAATATGAACATATTTAAATAATGGAAACTTTATTTGTGCATGTATATATACATATTTATAAGCTAAATATTTAAATACCTACTGTATAGTAGTAATAGGTGCAGAAATGTAGTATGGACACGAACGATGTGGTTACTCTTTCAGAGCTTGGAGTCTAACTTAGGAGACATGCCAAAACAAACAAATTATTGTAAGGGGGATTTTAAAAAACTTCGTTGAGAAGTGACTTTTTTTTTTTTTTTGAGACGGAGTCTCGCTCTGTCACCCAGGCTGGAGTGTGGTGGCGCGATCTCCACTCACTGCAAGCTCCGCCTCCCGGGTTCACGCCATTCTCCTGCCTCAGCCTCCCGTGTAGCTGGGACTACAGGCACCCGCCACCGCTCCCAGCTAATTTTGTATTTTAGTAGAGACAGGGTTTCACCATGTTAGTCAGGATGGTCTCGATCTCCTGACCTCGTGATCCGCCCGTCTCGGCCTCCCAAAGTGCTGGGATTACAGGCGTGAGCCACCGCGCCCGGCCGAGAAGTGACATTTAAACTGGGACCTAAGGATGAGCAGAAGTGGTTTAGATGAGGTCATGAGAGGGGGTATTGGTAGGGACAGGATGGAAAAGTTCATAGCAGGAAAACTATGTTAACTAAAAGTTCAGAACCAAAAAGGAGCATAGCATATGAGGAACTAAAAGAACTTCTCCCTGCCTCCAGGTTAAACAGCAAAGGCAGAGTGAAGCTGGAGAAGCTAGATCATTTGAGGGCCTCATTTGCTGTATTAGGACTTGGAGAATTTTATACTAAGAGCAATGAGAAACCTTTGAATTTTAAGAAGAGGAATTTAAAAGATTGCCTTGGGAGGTCGAGACCAGCCTGGCCAACATGGTGAAACCCTGTCTTTCCTAAAAATACAAAAACTAGCCTGTCATGGTGGCAGATACCTATAATTCTAGCTATTTAGGAGGCTGAAGCAGGAGAATAGCTTGAACCCAGGAGGTGGAAGTTGCAGCGAGCCGAGATTGCGCCACTGCACTCCAGCCTGGGTAAGAGAGAGACTGTCTCAAGAAAAAAAAAAAAAAAAAAAAAAAAAAAGTTGCCTTGGCTGTGGCATGTACAGAGAATTGGACTGGGAACAAGAGTGAACATAGACCAGTTAGGGGGCATTGTAGTCTGGATGAGTGATCCTGTAGGTTTTGTTTTGTTTTGAGATGGAGTCTCGCTCTGTCACCCAGGCTGGAGTGCAGTGGCACGATCTCAGCTCACTGCAGCCTCCGCCTCTGGTTTCAAGTGATTCTCCTGCTTAAGCCTCCTGAGTAGTTGGAATTACAGGTGCACTACCACGCCTGGCTAATTTTTGTATTTTTAGTGGAGATGGAGTTTCACCATGTTGGTCTTGAACTCCTGACCTCATGATCTGCCTACCTTGGCCTCCCAAAGTGCTGGGATTACAGGCATGAACCACTGTGCCCAGCCTATCATGTATTTTTTAATAAGGGTATTGCAATGAGAACAGAAAAGGGTAGATGCAGTTGAGAGTCTTTTAGACTTGTTAGAATTGTGAGATTGATGAGTGGGGATATCATAAGGAAGAATTCTGATTGCTGCCATGAGGAACTGGGTGTGATGATTTTGGGGGAGATTGGGAAGGTGTTTACCCAGTTAGAGTTTTCCTTAAATTTTTTATTGTTAAGCACCTTCTTGCTGAAACTTAATGTTGATGGTTAATGTTTTGCTTTAAATAGCACTAAATATTAGGATTTGAATCACTAAAAGAGAGGGCCAGATCCTTCAAAGACATGACTTTAAATCAGGGTTTATTAGATAGTTGGAGTCTTTGAAAATTTAGGCCAGAAAGGGACCCTTGGAGGTTGAGTTATGGTGTAAGAGAATCTAGTGGATAAAACATATGTGAACTCTTTGCCTTTTCAATGACATGAGTCTAGTTGTTAGTGGCATGTGCAGTTGTTATCTTCTTCCCCTTACCAGAGTATGCTTTACAAACATTTTTTTATTCCTTCATTACGCGGAAATGTAGATTTGCTTCTTTCTTTTATTAAGTTGACTAATGCGACTTTTTTTTTTTTTTTAAACTTATAGAAGAAATTGCTTCAGAGAATTCAGATTGCATCTATCCTTCAGCTCCTGATGTTAAGGCCTGAGCATCAATCATATGCCACAGTTCGCATACAACTGACTAAAATGAGCAAGCAGAGAAAAGCATCAGCCTTCCAGAGTTACTCTCTGCTTAAGGCAGAAACAGCAGTAAATAATGAGGAAAATGAATTATCTCCAGTGCTGGAACAACTAACTTGGTGTTACCTGTAAGTGAGAACTCAGGAGTGTCAGATAAAGGGAGGTGGAGTTATCCTCTTATACTACAGTGGCCTGTTACCTTTTTAATGAATATATACAAGCCAACATCCAATTTCTATTATTACAATTAGGGTTCTTGTAGCTGTTTATGTTATTATGGAGAAGAAAATATATTGGCTTATTTTCTGATCTTTTCCTTAAAGCAGAATGCCTTTTTTTTTTTTTTGCTTCAGTTGTAAAGAAGAGGGAGTACATGATAAAGTAACTGGTTTGATTTCTCTTTCATTGTACACTGCTTCTGAACATCTAATTGTTTTAGTTGTCTAAATAAAATGCCTCTAAAACAAAACAATGTTTGGTTTTTTTGGGGGAAAAACTACTAATTTGAGTTTTATAAGTGGAAATAGCCAGAAAGTTTTTCTGTATCATAACCATAGCAAAAGATAAACTGATTAATCTGTAGTAAACATTATTTTATAATATTGAGATTCAGTTACTTGTACTGAATTTTTGAAATTCTTAGTCCTTTACTGGCGTTTCATTTACCCTCCTCTATTCCCAGATTGGATAGAAGTGCTTGACATGCCTTTTTAAATGATTATTTAAAGAATGCATGCTAGTTATAGGAAAAAAAATCAACTGAAATTTTAGCAGTAAGCTGAAAGATCACTTAAAATCCTACCACTCGTCAAAAACCTGTTAAAATCGAATGACCGTTAATACATGTTAGGGCATCTCTGTATGTATATACAGAGAGATAGAATGCATTTTATAAAAATGGGATTACTATAGACCTGCAGTGGTTTAAGAAGTATGGAATTTTACCTCATTCTTTGAATTAAATTTGGGTGGCATTCAGAAAGCTCTTTTAAAACCTTCTAATTGGATCAACTGAGTTTAGACTTGTAATTTATTTTTTAAAATATAGAGGGTATATTAAATGAGTAAGTTGGAAATACTTGAGATGAATAAATAACATCTTTGCCAACTTTCTTTTTCTCCTGGTCAGTCTTGTGAATGACCCTTGATAACTGTTCTTAAAAGCAATATGAGTCAACCAAAGAATAAGATTAATTTTTGAGGATTTGTGATAACCAGAAGAAAGCACTGTAGGCTGTGACAGCCTGTGATGGCCAAGAGAAATACAGGGGAGCCAACTGGTGATCCACATAGGCTTTCATAGAGTGGTAGTATTTTTGTGTCAGCTTATTACATGCCTGAACCTCTGGATTGCAGCAGTGTTGTCATTGTACCAGCAGTTGCTCAGACTCTAATCAGAGTCTGATTTACCCTCAATAAAGTTTTGTGTCATCAGATTGGAATCATGAAGTTGCTTGTTATTTATGAACCAAGGGAATTTCTACCTAGGTTTCATAAAAGTCTAATGACCCTGTACAGGGCCAGTCCTTTGTGTATTGGTTTCCTGCTGCTGCTATAACAAGTGACCACAAGTGTGTACCTTAAGACAACACAAATTTATTATCTTACAGTTTGGGAGATCAGAAGTCCACAATAGGTCTTGCTGGGCTTAAATTAAGGTGTCAGTAGAGCTGCAAGCTTTCCAGAGGCTCTACAGGACAATTTGTTCCCTTGCCTTTTCTAGCTTTTAGAAGTCAGCTGCATTCCCTGCCTCATGGTTCCTTCCTCTTTACATCCAGCAGTGTCTGTTTTTTAATCTCTTACTCTGAATGTGACTCTGCATCTCCTGCTTCTTCTTCTTTTACTTAGAAAGAGGTTTGTAATTATATCAGGCCCGCCTGAATAATTCAGGATAATCTTCCCAGTTCAAGATCTTCAATTTAATTACGTCTGCAAAGTCCCTTTTGCCATATAGAATGACATATTCACAGGTTCTGGGGATTGGGAAGTGAACATCTTTGTGAGGGCCATTAGTCATTAGTCTGCTTACCACACTTTGTAATGGTAGAATCCTACAGTAGAATTTAACAAAACTTTTAAGTACATGTTTCTAGAGCAGTGGTCACTTTTCTGTTCTCCTCTTTCTAAACCTCCAGAAGCACTCAATAATCATCCACTACTTGCTTGTTTTTTGATTTTTTTTTTTTTTTTTTTAGCTTCTATGAAACTATGCCCTGGTTTTTTTTTTTTTTTTTTTTTTTTCCTTTTGAGATGGAGGCTCGCTCTGTCACCCAGGCTGGAGTGCAATGGTGCAATCTCAGCTTACTGCAACCTCTGCCTCCCAGGTTCAAGCGATTCTCCCACCTCAGCCTCCTGTAGCTGGGACTGCAGGCAGCGCCACCATGCCTAGCTAATTTTTGTATTTTTAGTAGAGACGGGTTTCGCCATGTTGGCCGGGATGATCCTGATCTCCTGACCTCGTGATCCATCCGCCTCAGCCTCCCAAAGTGCTGGGATTACAGGTGTGAGCCACCGTGCTCGACCAGGTCTTTTTATACCTTACTGACTCCTGTATTTGCCAGTTCCTCCTTTTCTTTCTTGACTTCAGATCTGGGCTGTACTTTCCAGCTCTGTTCTCTAAAGAAAAATATCATCTGCTGTTAGGAGATTCAGGATCTTCTGATACGTTCTAAATTGTGTATCTGGGCTGCCTCTTTGAGCACCAGAGTTTGACAGCATAGTTGAGTGCTCCATCTTAACCTTTCGTGAGACTCTGAGACTTAACCTGTCGTAAGTCTTGATTTTTTTAATCAAACCTGTTTCTCCCTCAACCTTTCCCCATTCCACTAACTGGTACTAACTTATACTTACTTGTTCAAACTAAAAGACATGGAAATCCTTGACTCTGTTCTCTCTCATCCTCATGTCTATATGCAAGTTCTGTGGGCATTTCTGAAGCTGTGCTTTGTCTCCTCTCCATTGTTACCACCTTAGGCAGACTACCTTTCTCAGTTCCTTCGTAACTGCTCCCTCTTGCCCCTACTCATTCGTCTGGCTCTTGCCCCATCCATACTCCACACAGTAGGAAAGGTAATTGCTTTAGGATTTGAAGAGACTAGGTGATTTCCTTGTTAAGATCGGTAATGGCTTCCCATTATATCAAATTCTTACTATGAGTTGGCTCTTGAGACCTTTTGTGACTTTTTCATACTTCCCTTGCTTACCCTGCTCTAGCCACAGTGGCCTCATTTCTGTCTCAAGTGTCTTTCACTTGATATTTCTGCTACTTGGTTCACTCTTACCTAATGTTTGCTTGACTGATCCTTTCTTTGCATTCAGTCCTCAGGCTGGTCTGTATTCCACCTCTTGTCACTTCTTAGTCCTATTTTATTCATACTTGTCAACACTATTTGAAATTATGTTGCATGTTTTTCTGCTTCATTGATAGTCTCCCTTTCCCTGGAAAGGTGACTGGTATGTTGTGAGTGCTCAATAGTTGTCGAAACAAGTCCCTCACCAAATCTTTTTAATCTCTCCCAGTAATCATGTCAGACCAGGAAGACAGTTTTCCAGTTATCTCATGTGCAGCAGGTCATCCTCCTGAAGAGTGAGACATGGCAGGAACCTATTCAAAGCTCTTGCCTCTCCAGTGAACCCGTGTACAGCTTCAGCCAGTGTGAGACTCAAGTTACCCAGGAAGAATCCAGCTTTCACTTGCCTTCTCATCCCATTCATCCTCTGGAGTCTCCTCTCTAGGTCCTAATTTCCAGTAGGTGATGCTATTCCAAGTTCCCTCATAACGTTAGTAATTTACCTTTTTATGACTCAATCAATTCTCTATTTTAGTGTCATCCAGAGGTTTCTTCCAGGAAACCAGGATTGAGTGTGGTCATTCAATTCTCCAGAATATTTTTCATGTCAGTAAAGTTCAACACATTCTTTTTAATGTCTACAAAATAGCATAGTAAAGATGCACCATTATTTATAACAAATTTACAGATTACATTTTTTAGTAGTTACTCAAATTCCATGGAAGTATTTAGCTGCCTTTTCTTTGAGACCAAAGTTGGGGAAAATGGATGCAATTTTCAGAAGGTAGCAACAACAAAATGAGGCATTGAAAAAGCAGACCAATGGAAAATAGTCCTCAACTAGCTACCTTGCTTATGCTTTACACCCAGGGGATTAACAACTTAAAAAGTGGTTCCTGTTAGGTTACTATATGTTACTGTGCATGTCTGTCTGTTACACTGGGGGGTTACCCCTAAAAACATTGTTAAAGCAAGAACATTCTCAGATAAGAGGGGGCTTGGCTTTTCTTGGTTATCTATTTAATAGAGAAATGCCTAATTGCAAGTGTGCCATAGTGTCACTTAGATTGAGGTGACTAGATCAGTAGAGTTCTTGGAGGCATCTAACAAATTTACCTTTCGAAAAAAGGCCTAAGTATGCATCTAAATGACAGCTAATTAACAATAATAATACTTTATAGATTGAATCACTTTAATGAGAGAATAGAACATGGTCAAATGGAAGGTAACTGATTTTAGTTTAAGGACGAGTATGGAAATGACGTAAGTGCCTTATGTTAGGTTTTAATGTTAACGTGTCACTTTTTAATTTCTCCCAGTAATCCAGTGAGATCGGTAATTGTCTCCATTGCATATATGGAAAACCTGAATTTCAGAGAGGTTTAATGGTTTGTCTAAGAAGTTTATCTTCCAAGAGATAGTAGGGAATAGTAGTGTGTAATCTAAGGTTATATATCGTTATATGGTTATCTATTGCCAGGTTTTAAGCAATCCTCTAGCACTTACAGGTGAATCTCCCTTAGCCCCAGTTTACAGGGAGAAAATAGTTCTCACACACAGATTTTTTTTTTCAGGAAAAATCTCATAAATATGAAATACCAAATAAATTTATGGAAAGGGCTTAATTCATATGAAGCACTTAATATTAGTGAGTATTATATATTCTATCAGTGATTCCCAAGCTTTAGAATTCTGTGGCCAATAGACTTTAAAACGGGAGAGGAGATGGAACGGTCAGCTTCTAGCCAATTGAGGCTATTATAAAAGAAAAAATCATTATCTATCACCACAATCTTTATAAAACGACACTTTAAAATTCAAATTGGTAGTGAACAACATAGTCTCAGAATGAAGGAGTGTTCTTTAAATTGAATAAATTTAGCTTCATAAATGACTCAGTGTAATTCTTTTTTTTTTTCTATTTTACTATGAACTAGGAATTGGATGTTCTATTAGTCTCCCTCCAGTTCTAAAATATTTTGACTCTAATATTCACACTTTTTCATAGTCCTCCCTGCTCCTACACTTTTCTCTATCTGACCTAGAAATGCTGGCTGACAGTTTGTAGTCTAAGTGGTTATTTACCTAATGAACTTGTGAATAATTGCTCTTAGAAATCACAGGAGTAGAGACTATATCAAATGAAATTTGACTTGATAAAACAACAATAGGCAGTATAAGAAAAGTAGCAAAGACAGCAATATATACTCATTCATCTAACAAATATTTATAGTCTAATATTTGCCAACTACTGTACTAGATCCTACATATGATGAACCAGGCACAAATGATCTATGCCCTTTGGAACTTAAAATTTGTTTTACTCCTATCTCCCAGGACTGGCAGGTTTTTAGAAGCTTCAAGATAAATATTGCATATTCCTAGAGCTTTAATTTAATTAAAGGAGGAGTGAGGGTAGGAGGATAATTAGGTAATTTATTTGGCAATTTAAAATTTACGTTGAAAAACATCAATGAATAGGAATAGCATGCAAAATTTACATGGCTTAAAAAATACAACATGTAATACTTTAAAAGCAATTTTACTCAGTCAGTTTGGGCTATGGCTCCAGATTGACATGCATAGTTTATTTTCCTCTGCTTCTCGTTTGTGGTTCTTTACATTTAGTTTGCATAAACATCGTTTGAAGAAACATTAAAATTGCAGATTCCTGGGTCCTACAGATTCTGATTGAGTAGGGCTGAGGAAGCCCAGAACTGCTTTAGAGAAAGCTCTTGGGTGATTCCCCTGTAGTGGTCTATAGCTCTTTCTTTGAGGGGACTTGCCTTAGGGATACTTTAGAAGTTTCATAAGGCAATAAATTTAAAAGGAATCTTCACGAAGTGAAATACAGAAACATTTCTCCGTGAAAGAAACTCATTTTTTTCATACTATCCCTGCTGTCTCTCCTAATGTTGCCAAATTAACATACTTTTAAACTGCAGAGATTAATTTGAGATTAATACATTCAACAGGTCCTTTTTAGAAAAAGTCCTTGAGAAATTCTTGACTGATATATTGCCAAAACGTTTGCTTTAAGGGGCTGCCCTAATTTTGATTTTTCAACTAAGTTAGGATATCACAACTTAAAAACAAACATTTATGTAATGAATGGTATGGAATCTGGTTTGGAGTTGTGTCTACTTCTAAAAGTAGAATTTCATGTATTGCCTTTGTATCTTCTAGAGATGTGAATGATCTCCAGCCAGAGACCACCAGTAACACACCTACAAGTTGACAAAGTTGAGTTTATGGACTTATTGTAACAAGGGAGAATGCTTGACATGGGCACCTAATGTGAGGTGTCTCAGTAAGAGGATGTTAGAAATAACACAGGATTTGGGCCTGTCATAGGTGATTTGGGGAAAGTTCAAGGAAGGTGGGACATTGACCTGGACTGGATGATGGTAGGAACTGGTGATAATTCTATAATAGAGCATCTTAATTCTTATCTAAAATGTAGGAATGGAGTGAAGCTAGAACTGATTGGTAAAGAAGTCATAATAGCTAGGATAGGGGCTATTTGAACAATATTCGTGGTTTTCTGTTATCAGAAATGATTATGATTATGCTTTTGTTGATTCATTATGGTCACAATGGCCTTGGCTGATGCTGTTCTGTGAAATTGTATATGTTTAACCAGGGAAAACCATGTCCAGTTGTGAGTTTCAGGCCAGCTCCAGGGTCTGCTTTTCTCTTTTTCAAGGTTAATATAAAAAAGAAAAGTGCTATAGTATGTATGAATAGGATCTATTCATATGTATGAATGAATGTTTCATCCGAAACATTCTACAGTGGCTGTGTGTGGACAAGGTTGAAAGCTCAGTGTAGAGGAGTATACAAAATATTACCATTCCTATTTAAAACAGCTCAGTAATTACTGTGTGAACTTGACAATAACATTAACAGCTTCCATTTTTTAAGCATCTACTGTATGCCATGTTATGTACTAGGTGCCTTGCATACATTCAACAGCTTTGCAAGGTGAACATATTTTGATCATGTCCACTTTGCCAGGTAAGTAGATAGACTATTATTTCCAGAACCACTAAGTTACATTTATTAAGTGGAAGAGCTTGTATATTAATGGGTTCAAGTCATTTTGAGCCCACTGTATTTCCACTATACCAGGATGCTTTCTATTCAGAACTTTGATGTCTAAAGGTATAGCAATGGAGACAAAATACATTATTGGCAGGATTGTTCAGAGACTCAAATGCTATCATACATCTATGTATGATGTATGAAAGCACCTAGCACAATAACTGGCTCATGGTAGATAAGTCATAACTAACTGTAAGCAGAGGTGCCTCTAAATGTGAGTACAGGTAAGTTAACTATATTGAGGTTGTGGAGTGTCTCGACGATTTTAACCTCTTGGTCACAAAGAAGTCAGGCTGAAGCATTTTACCTTTATAGAATCATAGAATTTAAAGAACCAAGAAATTGCCAAGGTCTCCTTTTACAGATGATAAAAATGAAGCTCAGAAAAGCAGTTAATTTGCCTAGGGTCACACATTTAATTATTGCCGGAGCTAGGCTAAGAAACCAGGTCTTCTGACTCCTAAGCCCTTGCCTTCTTCAGGCCACATAACTGCTTTTTATGACGTGTAGATTAGAAAAGTCAGTGTGCCCTGGGGCCCTTGCTCCTTGGTTTCCCTAACAGGGATATGGGATCTCTGCTGACATTTCAGATCTGAAATTGCAGAGCTCTGCACTTGGATCCTCTCCCTTCTTGTTATGTAATCTTACAGTTAAAAGTTTCTAGGAATATTTTTATTACGTGCAGTTGGCAACTTCAGTATTTTTAAAAGGGTGTTGGCAGCATTATTTCCGGGAGCTAGCTAGCGCTCCAGTTCCTTACCTCGTGGAGAAGACGGGGGCGGAGAGCAGCGAGATTCCCTGGCGGAGCTATAGGGCTAGGGTCCTGACCTCGTGGCCCGGGCCCGCGACTCCGCCCTGGGAGCGGGCAGGGGCGGGGCGAGCGCTCGAACGGGCGGGAAGGAGAAAGGGCCGGGCGTCCACCAGCAGGCAGCGCCGGAGCGGCCCGCGCCATGTCCGCGCACAATCGGGGCACCGAACTCGGTAAGGAGCCCGCGGGGCTCCCCATCCCCTCTCCCTCGCGTCCCGCGCCGCCGGGACTAGCGCGGGGCCTGCCCCCGCTCATTGCCCTGGCCGTGCGTCCCCGAGGGGTTTTCGCCGGGGCCGGAAGCTGTGGCGTCGGGTCCGCACCCACCCCAAGTAAAGGCCCAACCCAGCAGGCGTAACTCTTGGACGCTTTCGCGCCGCCGGCCTTTGCACCCAAGCTTTACTCTTGTATGCGGGAGTAGGGGAGGATTAGATAATCATCTTCCTATCATTTCGTTCACTCTAGCTCGCTGGTTGGAAAATCCAACAACCCAAAAAAAGGCAAAACCCAATACAACCCCCAAGCAGGTAAAACCAGATGAAAACCTACCTTCTCCTCCTTTTAATAGAATACCTGTGTAATTTAATGCAGTATTTCCGTAGATAATTTTAACCGTATCCTTGAAGTGGCGGTGCTTGTGGAAAAGTTGTCAGCCTTCTGTGCTCAAAATGTAACACTGCAGATTGCGTGGGATTTTAGAGTTAGAAAGATTCGTAAAAATATCTGTATTATTTCCCAATTTTCATCTTTTTTTATATTCAAATATTACTGGCAAGAAAGCTTAGTTCGGATTTCTTAAAATGTGAAAAATTTATAATTCAAACAGCAAAAGCATGATCAAGATAAGGTTTAAGCGTCTCAGTTTAAGTATTATAGCTTGGATATAAAATTTATAATTCAAACAGCAAAAGCATGATCAAGATAAGGTTTAAGCGTCTCAGTTTAAGTATTATAGCTTGGATATATGTGTATCCAGGATCTTTAACTTCTTACCTGTGTGACTTCGGACAAATTTATCACTTTGCGCTTGTTTCTTCATCTGTAAAATGGTTATTAATACTGGTAGTTACTTTATAAGGCCGTTAGGAGATTAAATAGGAGGATACATATTTGGTATATTGTGGGCACCTAGTAAGTCTTCAGTATAGATAGTATTAGTATATGGAGTTATGAGAAAATTGGCTGTAGATTATATGTAACACATACAGGTAGTTCCTTTCCGCCCTCCTTAAAAGCGACTTGTACTTAAACAGTCTGCACTTCAAGAGGTGTTATGGAATTTTTGTCGAATGGTAAGAGAGTAAATCTATCATTTTAAAGACAGTTGATTTCCTGACCTAGTTGATTTTGTTTTAGTCAATGTCCTCTAGCTGATTGTTTTAAACTCTAGTCCCATCTCTGGAACGTGGTCTTTAGTAATAACGGCGTATTTCTTAGATTGGAATATCCTTGAAGGTGTGGATATGGGACAGGTTTGAGGTGGTGTCTTACCTTGGTATTCCCAGGAATATGACCATGTGATTATGGATACATCAAGGATGTGCCCTAAGTTTCCCAAAACTTAGACGTTTTAAATTTTTCTTTTCAAAAAACATAATTGAATCATTTTTAAATTTATTTGCAGTAATTAGAATCAATCACTTCCATTCATTTGTTGAAAAGTAAAAGTATAGACATAAATAATTACCAGGTGGAATAATAGTAAATGTGATTTTATGCAGCTATCGAAATGATCATAGCTTTGTTTTATTATTGTCTTTGTTAAAATCAGTTTTTTTTTTCCTTCACAGGAATTAATCCTTAGTCCAAACAGGCTTAAACTGAAATGCTAGAATAAGTTATTTGAATTAT
>NW_016803311.1:3643172-3666372 GCF_001698545.2 Rhinopithecus bieti
TTATGCAGTATATTAACTGATGATTTTAAAATAGTTTTCTAATTGAAAGTCTTTTAATAAACATTGTAATTAATTTCTAAAATCAATTAACATTTCTGTTTCCTTTTCTTATTACAAAAGGAATTCATGGTTATTGTAAAATTCTAGAAAATACAGTTAGCACAAAAATATTGTAGAATTATTACTAGTCCAATCACTGTTATTTATGATTTGCTGTATATACTTGTAGTTCATAGACTTAAAAAAAATAGAGTTCCTTTGAGACTAAACCTGACCCTCATGATTAAAAAGTCTTTAAGGAAAACATTGGCATTTGGATGTATGAAAGATGTTTTCCAAATAGGGAATGTACCTTGTAGCTTTAATATTAGAGGACGGGGCCCAACATTCTGAGTTTTAACAAGTCCTGTGGGTAATACTGAAGCATACCCAAGTTTGAGAACCATTGGCTTAATGATCTCCAAGGTCCTATCAAGTTTTGTACCTAGACTATTATGCCCTATGTAGTCTATTAAAATGTACAGATATTCTTCTATTTTATTAGATGCCACTTAACTATTGCCTAAAATGTAGGTGTCACATGGGTAGTGATCTTTCTTTTGTGCACTGATGTGTTCCAAGTACCTAGAATAGTGTTTGGTACACAGAAGGCTGTCAAAAATGTCTTGAGGCTGGGCATGGTGGCTCATGCCTATAGTTCTGGCACTTTGGGAGGCCAAGGCAGCCGGATCACTTGAGATCAGATGTTGGAGACCAGCCTGGCCTACATGGCGAAACCCCGTCTCTACTAAAAATACAAATATTAACTGGGCGTGGTGGCGCATGCCTGTAGTCCCAGCTAGTTGGGAAGCTGAGGTACGAGAATCGCTTGAACCCAGAGAGTGGAGGTTGCAGTGAGCCAGAGTTGTGCCACTGCACTCCATTGGGCAACAGACTGGAGACAGACTGTGTCTCAAAAAAGAAAGAAAGAAAAAAAAAAAAGTCTGTTGAATGAAGTAATAAATTGAAAGCTGCTTCTTACTTGGGGGAACTGGGGAATCTTCCTGGTCCCCGTACATGGGTCTCCGTACATGGTTGCATGGACAGGTGCTGTGAAGCTGGGCACCTTCTTCCTCTTTGTGAGTATTATTAAGATTCAGTTTTGTTACATCTGTCTTCAAAGATATCTCAAGAAGCCTATAAAGGATGTAGACTGTAACTTCCTTGCAAATGTTATCTTTGGAGGTGTCTCGAGAATGGGCGTGTTATTAGATGACTTATAAGGATCTCCCTGCTCTGTCTCTGTGTGTCTGAAAACTCTTCTGTACAAAAAGGAACATTTCAAAGATATCTGAAAATAACCATGATGGGATTTTTTTTTTTTTTNGTCTGCCTCCCAGGTTCAAGCGATTCCCCTGCCTCAGCCTCCCAAGTAGCTGAGGTTACAGGTGCTAGCCACCACGCCTGGCTAATATTTTTGTATTTTTAGTAGAGATGGGGTTTTGCCATGTTGGCCAGGCTGGTGGGATTTTTTGTTTTAAGAAGCACATTTATTTAGGTAGTTATTGAGTACCAATCTGTACTGGGTAGTATTACCCTAGGCTGGCGGTACAAGATAATCAGGGATGGTCACTGCCTTCACAGAGCCATTAATAGGTCTGGTTCAGGAGCTGGACATCAAGCTAGAACTACAATTAAAATAAATGCAAGTGTGATGTGCAATTATTTTTCCTTTATTTTTGTCTGAAAATTAGATAGATGTACCTAGACTGTGCTTTAAATGGATTGTGAAAACAGAATGTCCTGGTCCTTTTGTATTATAATTTTTAATTTCCTTTTAAAAGAACCTACGAATTAGGGATTTAGGGAGCTCATTTTTGGCATTCCTGCTAAGGTATAACTTGGGTACAGAGTGTTTCTGATTTGGGTGATGGTGATTTTCCACTGCAAAGTTAACGTTTACTTTCTGGAATGGATATTTATTTATTTATTTATTTATTGTTTTAATAGAGACCAGGTGTCACTATGTTGACCAGACTGGTCTCAAACTCCTAGCCTCAAGTGATACTCCAACTTCTACCTTCCCAAGTGCTAGGATTGTAGGCATGCGCCACCGTGCATGGCCTAGAATGGAATCTTAAACCTCAACAATAGGCAAGGCTATCTGTTTGCACAATAATTCTTCACCTTATTTAACACCTACCGTGTGCAGACACCGTGCTTAGGTGCTGGATAATGTTAACATGGAGCTCTAGCTACTTCTAAGGCACTATGCTGAATGCTTGAAATTCTCATTTAGTCCACAATGGCCCTGTGAGGGAGATAGCATGATCCTCATTTACACATGAGCAAACTGAGGTACAGAGAGTTTTAAGTAACTTGCCAAAAACCAGTTAGGTATAGCTAATGTGGCAGAGCCAGAATTCAAGCCCAGGTGATCTGGTGCTAGTAACGCTACATGCTTAAACCACCACACTGTGTCGATTGGTGCTAACTGGGAGCACTACACCCTAATGTCAGAAAAGTCAAATAGATAACTGGTGAATAATGTTAATGTTACTCCTTTAGGTTTGATTTGTCTGTTTAAAACATAAAAGGTTGCTGTTTTATTTCCATAACCCACATCTTAACCATTGCAGTTTGTTTCAGAGAAGATGCAGTTTATCCTGAGGGAGAATGGAAAAGTCCAAACTTTGGTAGATGATGAGAGTAGGGTTAGATGTTAGTGAAGTTTTCAGGGATGGCATGTCAAAACCAGACTTCCTCTGGAACTGCTTCATGTGGATATGCTGATGAGCCTCAGAACATCATGTGATGGTGACCAGGAAGTGACCTCAGGGTGAACAGAGTGGGGCTCTTCTTTGTGTGTGTGTTTGTTTTGGTCTCTTGCAGTTTTGTAAAACGTCACCTTTCATACTTCAGTCTTTGGGCTGGCCTCAGCTTCCTCGGTTTAAAAAACAATCCTGTTTCTTTCTTTCTTTTTTTATTTTTGAGACAGAGTCTCACTCTGTCACCCAGGCTGGAGTGCAGTGGCACAATCTCAGCTCACTACAACCTCTGCCTCCCAGGTTCAAGCGATTCTCCAGTCTCAGCCTCCTGAGTAGCTGGGATTACAGGCGCCTGCCACTATGCCCGGCTAGTTTTGTATTTTAGTAGAGACGGGGTTTCGCCATGTTGGCCAGGCTGGTCTTGAACTCTTGACCTCAGGTGATCCACCTGCCTCAGCCTCCCAAAGTACTGGGATTACAGGGGTGAGCCATTGCACCCGGCACAGTCCTGTTTCTTGATGTATTCTTTTTAAACATTTTTAAAATAAGAGATGAGATCTCGCTGTGTTGCCTAGGCTGGTCTTGAACTCCTGGACTCAAGCAGTTCTCTGTGGCCTCCCAAGTGGCTGGGACTATAGGCTCTAGTCACTGTGCCAGGCTCTTGTTCTTTAGGTTAAAAAAAATTAAGTAGAAATAGTGAAGTATTTGATAATTTTATTAATTTGGAGTGACTTTTTTTGTCCTGAATTTCTACATCTGGAGTTTCTCTTAGTAGTTTCCTGAAAAATAGAACTGGAATCTCTGTAGTTGTAAACAAGATAAACAGTTTAAGGAATCTATGGGTCACAAGTGAGAAGTGACCTAATACACCTTACAAAGTCCCCATATTTCTTTTTATTGATACAGAGGGCTTTAAATTTTGCCTTTAAGTTATAAAAGTCAATTCCTACTGAAATAAAAAACAACAACAACAACAAAACTAAAACATAAGGCAGTGTGTTCTTCACTAGGTGGCATATGAAAATTTGACTCTAGCTCTTAGCTCAGGTGGTAAGAGAATTTAAAAATTTTTAGATTTCTGCAGGGAATTTCCCAACTGGAGTTAACTTGAGGTTTCTTTAAACAATAAAGTTGATTTGCGTAATTTTAAGTTAATGTGGGTTTTATGTCTGAATCTAATTTTTTTCTCTTTAATATTTAATACTTAACATACATATATTACTTTAGGTTTCATAGAGTACTTTTACTAACATAATCTCTTCTGAATTCTCCCAGGAATCCATTGTGCTAGGCATTATCATTCTCATTTCATGGATGAGAAAACTAAGGCTCAGAAAGCACAAGTAACTTGCTAGTAAGAGTTAGTAAGAATTGAGGTCATGACTCAAATGCAGAACTTCTGATTACAAGTTCTTTACCCTTTGCTTTACACCAGCGGTCCCGAACCTTTTTGGCACCAGGGTCTGAACTGGTTTTGTGGAGGACAGTTTTTCTACAGACCGGGGTCGGGGTGAGGGTTTCAACAAGATGTTTCTGGCTTATCTTACAATTTCCCTTTCTCAGCACCAGAGTCAGCCAGCTCTCCAAAGAGCATTTTCTTCAGTGGATAACAATACTGAGAAGCCAAGATCTGAGCCTTAGGTATTCTCATTGTGATGGATGACTGTTCCAAAGGCCCTTAGCTGACAGAGCTGAAAAATGTACGTACTGTATACACACACACACTTCTAGATTCATCTACCTATCATTTCTCTGTATCGACATAGTGAAAGCCGTGAGTTCACACGAATACCTCCAGTTCTGGTCCAACACCACTGGATTTATTCCAGTTTTCTCCCTTTCCATATTTGAAACACTCCACATGCTTCCCCTGGCCCCGGCACACATTCTTCTTACTGTTCTCAAGCTCTGACCCCTGAGCTGAGCCTCCCTCCTCTGAGGCTGCCTTCCTCATCCCACTGGTGCTTCGTCCCCCACAGCAGGCTGCTGCCTACACAAATCTCCCTGCTACCTTAGTGTGGGGCTGTGGAGCTCTGTGCCCAGCCGCCTCTCCAGGTGGATACCCTCCTTACCCTGCTTGCACTTCCATTCCCCGTGTCTTGCTCCCGCTTTGTGCAGATCCCCTCCTTGTTCTGATTGGACTCTGGGCTACCCTATGCTGTTTGGCCCACTCTGGGCCATAGTGGTGCCCCCATTTCAACCTGGCTGAAATGACTACCTTGTTCACCTCTTTAGTGCCCCACTCCACTGGTTTAGGACAATTGTTTGGGAAGGGGAAGGGGGCCAGAATAATTTGTTTTTTTAATTTTTAAAATGTAAATATTTAAGAATATTTTAAAAACGTTATGTGGAGTGCCTGCTGTTCCTGGCACTTGCTACTTGCTGCTCATGGTCATGGCAGGGGTGCCAAGGTGAGCCTGACCTGGTCTCTGCTTTCCCAGAGCTCACAGTCAGCTAAGGGAGATGTTTATGTAAATCACCACATACAGTATGTTAAAACTGACAACAGGAACGTGGTGGGATTGGAAGGATAAAGACGAATTCACAGAAGGTCCGGGGAGGTTTTTTTGGAGAGGATATTTCTTTTCATTTTTTTTTCTTTTTTTTTTGAGACGGAGTCTCGCTCTGTCGCCCAGGCTGGAGTGCAGTGGCCAGATCTCAGCTCACTGCAAGCTCCGCCTCCCGGGTTTACGCCATTCTGCTGCCTCAGCCTCCCGTGTAGCTGGGACTACAAGTGCCCGCCACCTCGCCCAGCTAGTTTTTTTGTATTTTTTAGTAGATACGGGGTTTCACCGTGTTAGGCAGGATGGTCTCGATCTCCTGACCTTGTGATCCGCCCGTCTTGGCCTCCCAAAGTGCTGGGATTACAGGCTTGAGCCACCGCGCCCGGCCTGGAGAGGATATTTCTGATGGAGTACTTTCTATAAAGGGACTAGCAAAAGCAGCCTGGCATGTTTCATTAACTACAGGAACTCAGTTTTCAGGTATCTAGTGTAATCTTCTTATTACACTGTAATGGCTAAGAGTAATGTTTTCATGAAGAAAGAAAAAAAAATCCTTCATAGTCTATGTATGAAATACATACACTGAGTCAGTAATTATGTACATTTTAGATTTTAAGTGGGGCATCCTTTTGTGAATGCTAACTACTTTGATTTTACCTTAGAAGTCTTTTACTTTTTGCTTGTAAGCATAAATGATGAGGCTGTCTTTTATTATTCTGATACTGTTTGATAAATAGAAAAACTATAAAGTAATAATTTGGGTTTGTTGTATAATTAAATAATTAAAAGTCCTCCGTGGTGCCTGCTAAGTTAAAAAACATTTTTTTTTAAAACCATCTAAGCCCGGTGGATTTTAATTATTAGGAAGGAAGAAAAACTTCAAGCACTTGTTTAAAATGGGATGCCTCAGCCAGGAAAGAAAGACTAGTAAATGAGACAGCAGACAGAGCCCTTGAGGATGCGATTTAAACATGTCACCAGAAATTGTTTAAGTGGAGAGCTCTGGCCCTTTTAAAACACTGTCTGTCACTTGAGGATTGGGTCACCTTGAAATGTGTTCGTCTTTTGAGTTAAAGGCATAAAAAGGCACTTTGAAATTTTTCAGTTAACTTTGGTGTGTGTTGTGTGTGTGTCTACGAATGTACTTCTCAGCCTGCCTCAGTCGTAACAGTGAGTTCCCTGGAAACCAAAGTGGTTGCACAGGAAGGATAAATGTTTAATCTTGGCTCCAGCAAACTATACAGATTTTTTAAATGTTGAGACACTCTGGCTGCAACTTCTGGCTCTCTTTGTATAATCAGGCCTTCCTCCCCCAAAGCAAAGTCTAAGATAAGAGTAGCTGCTGGTAGTTATTTCCTAAAAAGGTGCCACTTAACTGGTGTCTTTGTTCTTTTGGAAGGTGGTTAATGATGCTAAGGTCTTTAAAGACTGGAAAAATATCCAAATTAACTTATCTCATAATCCAGATTCAGATAAAGTTTTCAACTGTCCACCTAATGGACTGCCCCACAGCCTCAGACAGAAGTGTGTGTGTGTGTTTGTGTGTGTGTGTGAGAGAGAGAGAAAGAGATAGAGAAAGAGAGAGGGAGGGAGGGAGGGAGAGAGAGAGAAAAGAGATTTCATTCAAATGTCTAAAATTTGACACTAAACTAAGTATCCAGCCTGCTAAAAGTATAATTAGAGACTCCTGATCTGATGTAGAGATCCTTGAATAAACATTACCTCTTATAAATATTTCAGATAACTCTTTTCTAGGAAAATAATAGTGTCTCCACTTATAAGGCTGCCTCTTTTGTTGTTGTTTTCATATCATGGAATTTCCTAATGGAAAGGCATGTTTGCTATCAGTCCATCCCCCTTCTGTTGTGGGTAAGAAAACTGAGATCTAGGGAAGTTAAGCCTGTGGTCACATGGCTGGTTAGAGGCAGTACTGGAATGGAAATTCAGGCTCTCTCTATGCTGGTTTAGTCTAGTACGTTGCATTACCTTCTTTTCCACTAGCTTACCATGAACTTGACTGGGCTCTGACCCTGCCTCAGAATCACCTAAGGTGCTTCTTAAAAATACAGATTCCTGAGCCCCACAGTAGCTTTAATTATTTGTATTATGGGGGCTGGGCTTGGTGGATCACGCCTGTAATGCCTGCACTTTGGGAGGCCGAGGCGGGCGGATCACGAGGTCAAGAGATTGAGACTATCCTGGCCAACGTGGTGAAACCCTGTCTCTACTAAAAGTATAAAAATTAGCTGGGTATAGTGGCACGTGCCTGTAGTCCCACCTACTCCCGAGGCTGAGGCAGGAGAATCGCTTGAACTCGGGAGGCAAGGTTGCAGTGAGCCAAGTTCATGCCACTACATTCCAGCCTGGCGACAGAGTGAGACTCCGTCTCCAAAAAAAAAAAAAACCAAAAAACAAAATAACAAATTATTTGTATTATGGGGAGAAAACAGGAGTCTGCATTTTTACAAGATTCCCAGATAGCTCTTATGAATGAATACTGCAGGGTCAGAACCATGCAGTAAGCTGTGGAGTAGACCCAGGTTCAGATTCAGAGAATCTTTAATTATGATCTATTATTTTTTTATAAATCTTCTGTCATTTTTACCTTTATCTTATTATCTTTATATATCATATATTTTACATTGATAAGCAAAGTTTAAGCAAATATGGAGAGAAATTAGCCTTTTTCTTTGATTGAGATAAGTGAAGAAATGTGTTAAAGTGAATGTGAAGGCCTATTGGAAACATTGGGGTGACATAGTGAAGTAAGTGCATATATCTGAAAAGTGCACTATGTCTGAAAAGGGACATATTTTATTCAAATGATGCCAGTGGCTGGTGGAAGGATATAATCAGTGTTCTTGATGATTTTGGAAATTGACATAAGGGTATCTTCTCTGTGGTCTCAGAGACTTTAGGAGATAGACCCCTAATCCCATTAGCTGAAGATGTGAGATTAACCAGAAAGAGTAATTCAGTTAATTTTCTGGTAGAAAAAAACATATTCATGTTTCCTTGAGATTATGGATTAAGTTTGTATTTTGGACTCAGGGAAGAAAGTAGGTTGTAACAATTTCTGTTGTATTTGGTGAAGGAGCTCAAGATCTGTATATTGTGGTATTTTGAGGGAGATTATTTTTTCTTCAGTAAATAGCAAGAGACTTAAGTGCTTCTAATAATTTTACAAAGAGGCTGGGCACGGTGGCTCATGCCTGTAATCCCAGCACTTTGGGAGGCCGAGGTGGGCAGATCACCTGAGTTCATGCGTTCGAGACCAGCCTGGTCAACATGGTGAAACTTCGTTTCTACTAAAATACGGAAAATTTAGCCAGGCTTGGTGGCGAGTCCCTGTAATCCCAGCTACTCGGGAGACTGAGGCAGGAGAGTCGCTTGAACCCGGGAGGCGGAGGTTGCAGTGAGCCGAGATCACGCCATTGCACTCCAGCCTGGGCAACGAGCACAACTCCATCTCAAGAAAATAAAATAAAATAATAATAAATAATTTTCCAAAGAATAAACAAGAAATGTATTTTAGTTTTGTGTCTTTATAAGCAGAGTTTTCCTTTTTTAACTTTTGACTTTTTAGGAGGCCATCATTATTATAATCTCAAAGTCATTTCATTCATTCAGCACATGTATATTGAGTACTGTAAACTCATCACTGTCCATGTCTTTGTGAAAGCTACAAGAGCGATAGAACTTGGGAGCCCTGCCCTTGAGAAGCTTACCTTCATCAAATTTTAAAATATCCCTGGGGAAGTACACTGCCTTATTCTTGTCAAGGAAAGCAAACTGTGGCCATCATCAGGATATGCACTTGCCCTGTTTGAAATGAGTAGCTGGTCAACATTGTATTATTAACCTTTAGATAATCATTTAAAAATGCTGTGGGAAATCTCTTGAGCTAGGCAAAGATCTAATATGGAATTTTATTAGTGAAAACATTTCCATAGATCTGTCTCCAGCAAGAAAAAATCATAATTTCAGTCTGCAGATGAATGCTGTATTTGACTGAGTGTTACATTGAACTACTAATTAATATAGAGAAATTTTGGGACACAGTGATTAGCATGTAGAGTCTAGAAAATAGGTATTGGTGCTGATAATACTGAAGATTGTCTCAAAGAAAACCATCCTAAAGGAAGTTCAGTTGTTTTGGTGCTTGACAGTAGTTATTTTTACAGGCCAAGTTGAAATTAGGTATCCTGTGGAATGAATGTCAGGGAATGTGTACCTGTTCATTTATGCTTCATTGAATGCATTGTGGTTTATCTGGAAGGATACAGGATTGGGAGCCAGGCACTTTAGTTCTAGATCTGATGGCATCTAGCTGTGGAAGCTTGCAGGGTGGGGAGGGGCTTCAGTACATTGGCTTGTACTTTCCAAGTCTGTAAAACAGACACAGGAGAATGTAGGTTCATCACTTGTAAGGTTTGTACCACTCTGGTGGGGATGTTGATAATGGGGAGGCTATGCATGTGTGGGGGCAAAGCATATGTGGGAAATCTCTATACCTTCTGTTCAGTTTTACTGTGAATCTGAAACTGCTCTAAAAAATAGTTTTTTTTTTTTTAAACAGACACAGATCTCTGAAAATCCTTCTAGATCTGAACTTCTTTGAGTCTTCTCATCATTCCTTAAAATGACCATTTGGTGGAATTGTAGGTCTAGAATGTTCCCTGTGCTGGGAGTTCAGACTTTTCCTTCCTTCTCTGGCTGGCATAATCTTCTCTAACTTTCAAGGCTCTGAATTCCAGTGATCAGTTTACCTTTTCTGTCCTTTCTCTGATGATTAGACACATTATATTTTCTTTTTCTCTAGATGTCTCATGAATGTATACCTTGACTTAAAAATCCTTATGTGAACAGAGCCTTTTATTTTGTATTCAGTCCTCTGCATGGCGGAATATTGGTTATAGTCTTACTGGTTTTTTTTTTCCCCCATAAAAATATCTTGTGAATTCATCTCTTCTTCTCTTCTGTTCCCTAGGCTTGGCTCATTCTATCACACATCTGAATCACAATGGTGGCTTCATAGCTGGTTTCTTTACCTCTGGGCTTTCTCATCTGCCCCTGGAAAATCCATGTTTGGTTAAACTTTTTCTTGTTGTTTTTTCAAATAGAACACATTATATTCATCTCCAATTTGCTCTTCTGATTATTTGGTTCCTTCAGAATGTTCTTTCATTTCGTGAAAAGTATGTAGTCTTACTTAAACAAATTACTGTATTCTCTGTCTTTAGTTGAAGAAAATAATTGAGTTAGTGAGTAACAGCCAAATAATTCTATCCAGAAATATGTGAATGATGTTAGCCAGGTAAGAATTCTAAAGACTGAAAATAGAGATGTCTATAAAATTCTATTAAAATTATATGTGTGGTTGGGTGAGGTGGCTTATGCCTGTCATCCTAACTCTTTGGGATGCTGCAGTGGGAAGAGCGCTTGAGCGCAGGAGTTTGAGATTAGCCTGGGCAATACAGCAGACTCCAACAAAAAGTTTTAAAATTAGCTGGGTGTGGTGGTATGCTGCTATGGTCCCAGCTACTTGGGAGACTGAGGCGGGACAAGGTTACGGTGAGTTATGATCATACTGCTGTACTCTAGCCTGGGTGACAGAGCAATACCCTATTTCTAAAATTAAAATGTATATATATAAAAGTTAAATAATCGAACTCAGTAAATATATTTTTCACTGTAGAGATTACAAATACAATATGCTAGAAATAACTTAGGTTTTTGAATTATAGAGATCGGAGTTTCTATCTTAGCCCTGACAAGTGTGGTGTGACCTTGAACAAGTAATTTAATATCTGAGCTTCAACTGTTTCCTTACCTGTAAAATGGACCTAATGGCTCCCTGGTAGAGTTAGTGAGACTATTAAATGAGATACAGAATTAAATCACCTTTAACTTTATGAGTGATCAATACATGGTAGCCACTATTGTAGTAATTCCAATCGATCCTATATTATCGTCCTAAAATACTTGGCTTTCACCATTTCACCTCCTCCGTGAAGGCTTACTGGGTCTCCTCTGCTAGACTTTCAACACTGATCTCCTAAGATACTTTGCCTTCTTTTATGGTACCTACCAATTTCAGTCTTGTGTTTTTACGTTCTAATGCTGCCTTAATAGGCTGCTTGACGGTAGGATATGTGCTTATCAGGCTTCTGTATCCCCCATTTCACCTTGAACAGTACTTTTCATAATGTGAAGACTTGTTTTCATCAGTGTTTGTTGAATGAATAAGGAAGCATTGCTCCCCTTTTCTGGGAAGTTACAATGGCCTTTTACTGCCTGGTGTACCAAGCCCAGACACTTCATTCTCTCTCTCTTTGAAGATCCTGGGTCATTTGGCCCCATTCCTGTTACCCTCCCACCCCCCCAGCCCTAACCCCTTTGCTCTTGTTCTTTGGGAATGTTGGTCCTGTTTCGAATGGCTCTTCATGTTACCCGCTCTGCTACTGGAAATTATCCCTACCCTTGAAGGTGAAGCTTAAATTTCTTCACTTTCATGAACGCTTCTCATTCCTCTTGAGTTTTAACGCTCAATTATTTTGATTTTTTTCTCTGTAAATTTTCTTCTATTTTGAACACGTGTCCCTTAACACCAAAGACAGTAACTAGAACATAAAAAAGGCCTACCTATCTGTAAACTGGAGAATGAATCAATGTGGAGGCTTTACTCTTTTAAGTGCGGAAAAAAAGATGTTTAAAACTTGAACCATCTGGAGTGAAACTGTTCTAAAATTAAGTGTCTTTAAAAAATGTTTTTGCCTAATTATAAAGGTATATACATAGATTACCTTTATAATTTATCTGTAAATTATCAAGGAAATTAAAATTCACAAATTTTCAAGGAAATCAGAATTGCCTAGAAGTAGATCTAGAAGTCATCTCCTGAAGAAGTAGAACTTTGAAGGTTTAGTCCCTGTGGGAGGTGGAGTGCACTGGGGAGAATGGAATCATTTTTGCTGACTTAGAGGACCTTACAAGCATCAAAGCCGCTGTGTTTTCATGCAGTGAGGCCCCATCGACTCCTGAGACTTTTCTTTTGTTTTTTTTTGAGACGGAGTCTTACTCTGTCACCCAGGCTGGAGTACAATGGCACAATCTTGGCTCACTGCAACCTCTGCCTCCCAGGTTCAAGTGATTCTCCTGCCTCAGCCTCTCAAGTAGCTGGGGTTACAGGTGCCCGCCGTCACATGCCCGGCTACTTTTTGTACTTTACTTAGTAGAGTTGGGGTTTCACTATGTTGGCCGGGCTGGTCTTGAACTCCTGACCTCAGGTGATCTGCCCTCCTCGGCCTCCCAAAGTGCTGGGATTACAGGGATGAGCCACTGTACCTGGCCAACTCCTGAGGCTTTTAGAGCCACTTTCTGCTAAAGTGGCCAGTGCTGCTCTTCTTTTTTGATGCACTGTTTTTTTTTTTTTTTTCTTTTCAAGATGAAGTCTTGCTATGTTGCCAAGGCTGGTGTCAAACTCCTGGCTTCAAGGAATCCTCCTGGTTCAGCCTCCTCAGTAGCTGGGACAACAGTTGTGTGCCACTGCTCTTGGCTCACTGAGTGTATTTTGAAATAAATTTTTTGATTCCTCCCCTGTGATCAGGCTCTTATTCCTCTATCATAGCAATTTCCACTTCAGATATGCTATTTCGAATGTGCAGTAGGCAAGAAACAAGAGAATCTAGGTTACCAGAATTGTGGGTAAACTAACAGCAAGATGGTTCTGAGTGGAGGTTCTAGCAGCTTTCAACAACTGGAATTCTGTAAAAGAATTCAGCCCTCATGCCTTAGGGCACCCATTATATGTAATGAATTAACTCTCCAGTGCATCTGGAAGGATACCAGTTCTTCCTTGGGAGAACTGAGAAAATAGTTGTTCTCGAGTTTTTTTGTTTTGTGGTTCAAATGAGAAACCTTGGTTGGAAAAGGCTGCTGGGGTCCTTCTGATTAGTCACGTACATAAACTCTCTGCTATCTATCATGCTAACACATGATAATGATCAAGTAGTTACATAATAATATAATTGATTTCGTTAAAGTTGGTTTACTTAAAATATTTTGAAAGGGAGATGCTCTTCATGAAGATGGTAATACATATAATAAAGATTAATATTTACTAATTACTTAGAACATGCTAGGCATTTCTAGGTACATTCATTATCTTCTACTCCTCCCAACAATTTTATTCTGATTTTTATCCTGATTTTACAAATGTGGGAGCTGATATTTTGAGAGGTGAGGCAACTTGCCCATAGTCATACGGCTAGCAAGAGAATGGTGAGCCAGTACTTAGCTGTGGTCTGTGTGATTCCAGAGATTGCACTCTCAATCTGAAAACTACTTTATATATTTGTATGTGTTTAATTATTCACATAACCTTCCCATTCCTTATACAACTAGCTGCTGATTATCTTTTTTAAAAGTTAGGAATTCAAGGTATAATGAGATTACATGGATGAGATGTAGATTGATGCGGCATAGAATAGTGGCTAAAAACCATATAATGGAAGAAAAAGCAGACAAATGAATTAGAAGTTAATTTATATTTCTCTTGCTAACTTTTAATTTTAATGAACCTGTTCTTGGCTCAAAAGTAGTTAAAACTTTTTTAATTGAAGAATAATAATTGTATATATTTATGGGATACAGTGTAATATGTTGATACATGTTTATACAATGTGAAATGATTAAATCAAGCTAATTAACATAATCACCTTACATACTTAGTTTTTGTGTTGAGAATGTCTGAAATTTACTCTTAGCAGTTTTGAAATATACATTATTATTAACTGTAGCCACCATGCTGTGCAGTAGATCTCAAAGACTTACTACTCTTCTTGTGTGACTGAAACTTTGTACCCTTTGACCATCATCTGTAATTACCTGCCTTAATTGGAAGACCAAAATGAAGGTAGATATGAAGTCTACAGGTAATCACTAAGTGTTTAACAAATTTTAAAGTTCTTTTTTTGTTTTTTTTGAGATGGAGTCTCGCTCTGTCGCCCAGGCTGGAGTGCAGTGGCGCAATCTCCGCTCACTGCAAGCTCCGCCTCCCGGGTTCCCGCGATTATTCTGCCTCAGCCTCCGGAGTAGCCGGGACTACAGGCGCCCAGCACCGCGCCCGGCTAATTTTTTGTATTTTTAGTAGAGACGGGGTTTCACCGTGTTAGCCAGGATGGTCTCGATCTCCTGATCTCGCGATCTGCCTGCCTCAGCCTCCCAAAGTGGTGGGATTACAGGCGTGAGCCACCGCGCCCAGCCACAAATTTTAAATTTCTTCCCCTTTATTCCACTTACAGAGATTTTGAACAAGAAACAAAAGGATTACTTTAAATTTCAACTCTTTCTGTATTTGCATTTTGGACTATATGGTGGACATGACATGAGCAAAATGTGAGCACAGGAAAAGGCCGAGGGCCGAGATAACCCTGTTGGGGCTATTTACTCTTGAGTCATTGAGCCAGCTGATGGCAAGGACAGCCCTTATGAAGTCGGGAGATTTTGCCTGTGGGTGTGTTGGACTCTTGCTGCTTGCTTTTCCCACCCCAAGGTGTCTACTTGGAGATTAGTTTCTCCTATTAAATTAAAAGCTGTCTGGGAGAAGAATAGAAAATTTGGCTCTCACTAAAGTATTAAAGACTGTTGGTGTTAATAGCTTTTTCCTGGGAAAGGTAAGTTTATTTGGCACCAGGGAATGACCCTTTATATGTGCAGTTTAAATTGTTTAACCAAAGGGAATATTTGGTTATGGGGAGCCTTTTTTGTGTCCCCGAAATCTTGCCATTTCGACTTCTGTCCATCATGGTTTTTGTAAACTTCACCTTACTTTTCTCAGCCTTCTAGATCTGTAGCTGTTAAATCCTGTCCTGCAGACAGGAGCAGGGTTCTGTGAAAAAACTGGACAGGAGTCAGCTCCTTTAAAGCACTGGCTCAGCCGCGTGACTTCCACCAGGGCTTCGGGTTCAGCCGGGTCAAGGGAGCAGAGGCGGGAAACTTGTGTTCCTGTGGAGCCCCACCAGGGAGAACGTCTCCCAGCGACCAGCATCCAGGCCACAGTGATCGCAGAGCTAACCCACACTAACTTCTGAGTGGGCACATCTAAAGACTTCCCTTTTAAAGGTGGAATGGGGTGCTTTAAAGTTTTTGATGACTTGTCACAAAGCATTTGAAAGCACTGGGAAAACCAGCCACCTTGTCAAAACCTGTGCCGCAAAAGAACCTCTTCCAGAGAAGAAATTGCAGAAAGAGAGCAGGTGCTGTGGGAAGCAATGTTTTGAATCAGCACCCAGCAGGTGGTGATTTCCCCTCTAATTCGATTTTAAACAGATATTCCCAGACAGTGTTGGCAATCACTGTGCTCCATAATGTAGCGGAGGCTTGTTTGTTTGTTTTGAGAGACAATATAAACTCAAGCCCTGTCTGCTTATAGTCACAGTATTTTAGCACATGTTAGATGCCTGCTGTTTAAGGAGTACACCTACATTCCAAGCTCCTTCTGTGTATGTGTCTGTATGTGCATGTTTAAATATATATTTAAGCACAGACAAAGGCATTACTGGAGAGCATGAGACTGTTAAGTAGGGATCTGGAGAGTATTTGATTTTTATCTGCAAGTCAAAGGGTAGTCCAAAGATAATATATATACAGTAGCCACACAACAAACCTTTCTTTTTTAAATTTTTCTTTGAAAGCTTAGCTCACTTTGGTTTTGAAGGATGACCCTGTATCCCGGTTAGAGAATTTGGTTATAGAGTTTTAGTCCATCCTGATTAAAATTTTCACAAATAAATAGATATGTTGGGATGTTACTATTTAATTACCTGTAGCTTTTTTGAAAAGAAATTGGATTTTCGGGTGAGACTGACATTCAAATCTTGGTTCTTCTACCTATAATTTTCGAGTTTTGTAAGTAAAAAATGTTGTGAGTAAAAGCTAGTTCAGAGTAACTGTGAAGATTAAATGAGGTATTATATGTACAGCAGTTGGCATGGTGCCTAGAATATAGTGAGCCACAATAAGAATTACAGACCCTTCCCTTTACACAAAATATATTAGGAATGTTGAAAAATTCTGACCTTAAAGCTAAAGAATAACTGATTGTGAACAAGGGTATTTGCTGACTGGAATATAACATAAGGTTGTGAGGGAAAAAAGTTCAAAGAGTGTAGGCAGTTGGAACCTCAATATATGCTGGGATATAATGGAAGTTGAAACTAGACATGTATTCAATACCTTTATACTGATTTTCTTTCATATGGAAATGTGATTAAAGGTAGTTATCATTGTTTTTTTTCCTTCCAGAGGGAATTTATCCATCCGAAGTTCTTTTATTTTTCAGATTCTTTTTTGATCAGCATCTTTAAAAATTAATCAATAGCCAAACAACAGAGTAGGTGTTTATTTGATAAGTCTCATTGGTACTATCCTATGACTATTTTAGATAAATAATCAGAGACAAGTGCTCATACGCTATTACTTAAGAACAGTAACACTTTTTGGTTGTTGCCAAAATAGACATTGGTTTCAGAATTTAAATATATAAGTTTTAATAGCAAAATTACTGTTACAATTCTCAGAAAAAATTTGCTTAAAAAGTTAGGCATCAGGAATAATACGAACTCACAAACTTCAGGAAATGAAGTTGTTAACACCCCTCATAAGATATGTTTTTCATAGTTTGTATCTTATCCTAGAGGTGAAACTTAAAAGTAAATGTTTCTGGGAGAGGTCATGTATTACCTTAAATTCATGGTAAAGTATAAATGACCAATAATAGATTTTTCCTGAAATGAGACTTAAGTGGGACAGTTTGTGGTAAGAATAGGACATTGAGTACTGAGCTGTGTTAATACGGGAATAAGTTTCAGGAAAAATAGGTACAGATATTATATAATCTTAAAGTTCCATTAATTGTTTCTCTTTTGAGAGCTTAATATACTTATTTAAATTTAAATGAAATAGTTTTCAAATTAAACTGTCTTGTGATATGGAAACTTTTGTCTGTTACCTAATTTATCCAAGATGTTAATTTGACTGAAAAGCATGAAAGAGAACTGATTTCTAGATGACAGCTTTCCAAAGCGTTGTTAGTTCAAGGATTAACTCACAACTTTAGGTATGTAATATGTGTGTATGTTTTCCAAATTTGACAAGAATGTATGAACCCATATGATACTTTACCTTAAAGTTTCACTATAATTTGTTGGCCAGAGACAGTGGCTCACTCCTGTTTCCCAGCAGTTTGAGAGGTGGAGGAGGGAAGCTCACTTGAGTCCAGGAGTTCGAGACTAGTCTGAGCAACATGACAAAATCCCATCTCTATAAAAAATACAAAAATTAGCTGGGTATGGTGGTGCATGCCTGTAGTCCCAGCTACTTGAGGTGGGAGGATTACTTGAGTCCGGGAGGGGTGGAAGTTGCAGTGAGCAATGATTGTGCCATTACACTTCAGCCTGACTGTGAGAACCTTTGTCTCAAAAAAAAAAAAAAAAATTGACTATAATTTTAAAAAGAAATTTCACTGAGGTATATGTGGTGAGAACATTTAAAGTCTATTGTTAGCAATTTTCAGGAATACAATACATTGTTATTAACTGTAGTTCCATATTCTACAACAGATCTCTTGAACTGAATAGATATTCTAACTGGAATTTTTGTATCCTTTGACCAACATCTCCCCAATCCTCTCTCCCCAGCCTCTGGTAACTACCATTCTACTGTTTCTATGAATTCAGCTTTTTTAGAGTCTACACGTTAAGTGAAATATGTGGTATTTCACTTAATGTAATACCTTCCAGTGTATCCGGAATGTATTCCTTCTGGTGGGTTCTTGGTCTCGCTGATTTCAGGAATGAAACTGCAGACCCTTGTGGTAAGTGTTACAGCTCATAAAGATAGTGCAGACCCATAGAGTGAGCAGCAGCAAGATTTATTGTGAAGAGAGCAAAAGAACAGAGCTTCCACAGCGTACAAGGGTACCCGAGCCGGTTGCTGCTGCTGGCTGGGGTGGCCAGCTTTTATTCCCTTATTTGGCCCCGCCCACAATCTGCTGATTGGTCCATTTTACAGAGTGCTGATTGGTGCATTTTTACAGAGTGCTGATTGGTGTGTTTACAGTCCTTTAACTAGACACAGAGCGCTGATTGGTGTGTTTTTACAGAGTGCTGATTGGTGCATTTACAATCCTTTAGCTAGACAGAAAAGTTCTCCAAGTTCCCACTCAACCCAGGAAGTCCAGCTGGCTTCACCTCTCACCAGGATTATCTGTATTGTTGTAAGTGACAGGATTTCCTTCTTTTTGAAGGCTGAGTAGTAGTCTGTTATTTAGGTATACTACATTTTCTTTGTCCATTCTTTGTTGATGGACACTTAGGTTGATTCCTTATCTTGGCTATGGTGAATAGTGATGCAGTGAATGTGGTAGGGCAGATGTCTCTTCAACATACTGACTTCACTTCCTTTGGGTATATACCCAGTAGTGGGATTGCTGGATCATATGGTAGTTCTATTTTTAATTTTTTGAGGCACCTCTATACCATTCTTCATAATGGCTATACTAACTTACATTTCCACCAACAGTGAACATGGGTTCCCTTTTCTCCACATCCTATCATTTTAAAAAATTATCTATTTCTGGAATTCCTACTTCTTAGATATTGGACTTTCCACAGTGATCCTCTAATTTTGTTATTTTCCCCATTTCCTATTGTATTAAATTAATTTTTTCCTCCTAGATTTTAAAATAAGTAAATGTTCATAATACCAAATTGGCAGAAACTTGTCTATAGTTTCTCCCTAACCAGTCTATCTTATCCACCAATCTGATCAAATCAATGAATGTGGTCCACTGGTATTTCAAGTCCAGAGTCTGAATTTCAGGATTCTCTGTAACCTCGTATCATAGGAATAAAACATGATCGGTATGTTTGAATGAATGTCCACTATACCCGTGCAACCGTATTTTTACTCCCACATGTAACTTTTACCATTGTTACTCTGGAAACAGGCTGTCACCATTCCCAAACTGGTCTTCATATTATACTCAATGTTGGAAATGTCTGTCTTCTCCTTGATTCTCAGTTAATTTCTACTAGTCTATCAGGGCAGGTCTGTCGGCTTTTTGAAACCTTCTCTGGCCAGCCTTGTCTTTTCATAGTGACAGAATTGGAGCTAGAACCCAGTTTCCTGCTTTATTCTATACTGTTATGCCCTGTATTTAGCACTGCTGCTCAGATCAATTAAATGATGACTGTCAGGCCACATAACCCAGTTCTTTCCTTTTTGTCAGTGATTGCCTTCTAATTCTGTGGTTAAGTTACTCAGAGAAGGCCTCCAGCATCAAGTTGGTTGTACTAGGATAAAGCACTGTAAGACAGCTAACAAAGTGCCTGGTGGAGTTAGTGCTTCATAAACTGTTATTCATGGGTTTCAACTGCAAATCCAGTAATGATGCATATTACAGAACCAGAGAACCTAGAGTTCCCTTTCTCCAGGTCAAAGCTGTGTTCCCAGTGCTGATTCCTTGCATGTTCCTGTGAATCTCCATCTGTGGCTACCCGGTACTTGGCCTCAGTAGACAGCCTGTGGATTTGGATGTATTAGAACTATGCTGTTAAAAGTTTTACAGTACGCTGGAAGCGGTGGCTCAAGCCTGTAATCCCAGCACTTTGGGAGGCCGAGGCAAGTGAATCACGAAGTCAGGAGATTGAGACCATTCTAACTAACATGGTGAAACCCCATCTCTACTAAAAATACAAAAAATTAGCTGTGTGTGGTGGCACACGCCTGTAGTCCCAGCTACTCAGGAGGCTGAGGCAGGAGAATTGCTTGAACCTGGGAGGTGGCGGAGGTTGCAGTGAGCTGAGATTGGGCCACTGAACTCCAGCCTGGGCGACAGAGCGAGACTCCATCTTAAAAAAAAAAAAAAAAAAAAAAAGGGTTTTACAATAAACTCACTTGGAACTATAGTAAATTCAAAACAAAATGGGTGGGAAACTTAATGGATATTTCAACTGCCTCTTTCTTTGACTTCTTGATTCAAGACCAGAAGTACATTTCTCAAACAACTTTTGATATGTGAATTGCTGAGGAAAACTATATAGTCCCAGCCTGGCAGGTTAAGAGTTCGTTGAAATTGTTAATGAAATGCTTCATACAGGGAACTTGGTAGAAGTACTTAGTTTCTGAAAAATCTTTTGATAATGCTTCCCCTAAGAGTTTAAGGAAAATGCCAGCAGAGTAAAGAGTACTACCTTTTTCATAGGTTTAAGCATATTAAAACAATAGCAAAAAAGATTATGATAAAACTGCTGTTCCTCCCAGAGAGGTCAGTCATTGGTTGACACCACTTTTTTTTTATAGCAGATATTTCCAAAGCTAACAAAACTCTTTGGAAGAGAGTTTGGAAAAACAATTGATGGACATCAAATTAAGGTGTTTGAAAAACTAAAATATACTAGTTTTCCAAATAAATTGAGCTGAATTTAAAGACATGGACATCCATTGCTATGATATTTTTAAGTTTCATTATAATTTTTTGGCTGAGTATGGTGACTCATGCCTGTAATCTCAGAACTTTGGGAGGCTGAGGTGGGTGGATCACTTGAGCCCAGGAGTTCAAGACCACCCTGGGCAACATGGCAAAACCCTGTCTCTACAAAAAATATAAAAATCAGCCAGGTGTGGTAGCATGAACCTGTAGTCCCACCTACTTGGAAGGCTGAGCTGGGAGGATCGCTTGAACTCGGGAGGTGGAAGTTGCAGTGAGCAATGGTTGTGCCACTGCACTCCAGCCTGGGCAACAGAGTGAGACCCTGTCTCAAAAAAAAAATTTCACTATAATTTTTAAGAAGAAATTTCATTGAGGTATGTGTACAGTACTATGCACTAATTTTAAATGTATACATTAGTTTTCACATATCTGTACAAGAGATTCAGTGTAATTTGATTCATATATTTTTATTAGTAGGATTTTAAATATTTACATTTTAAAGTTGGGGAAGATAAAAGTAAAATACTTCCTAGTCTGCCATTTTATTTTTATGAAGAAGGTTGCTACTAGAATCTTTTCATATTGGTTTCTATATGTTGTTTGTTGTTGTGTAATATATTACTCCAAAATTTAGGGGCCTGAAACAGTAAGTATTTATTATCTCACAACATTTCTCTGGGTCAAAAATTTGAGAATGGCTTAGCTGGGTGGTTCTGGCTTGGGGTCTCTCATGAGGTTGCAATGAAGTTATTGGCCCAGACAGCCATCACCTGAAGGTTTGGCTGGAGCTGGAGGATCTGATTCTAGAGTGGCTCACCCATATGGTTGGCAGCTTAGTGCTGGCACCTGGTGAGAGGCCTCAACCCCTTTACCATGTGAACACCCTCCTAGGGTTGCTTGAGTGTCCTTATGACATGGCAACTGGCTTCTTCCAAGGTGAGTGATCCAAGTAGGAAGGCAAAAGCCACCATGTGTTTTCTTACCAAGTGTTGAAGTCACACGCGGATGTTTCCACAATCTCCTCTTGGTTACATAGGTCACCTCTATTAATTATGGAAGGGGCATGAATACTAGGAGGAGAGAATCCTCATGGATCATTTTTGAGGCTAGCTACCAGTTTCCCTTACTTGCTGTGTTAATTATTTTAACTTACTTTTGTATAAGTTTCTTCCTGTGGCTAAAGATTTCAAACACTCAGAAAAGTAGGACTAGTATAAAGAACACTCATAATATCTGTCATGACCTAACACAATAATTTACTCTTTGTGTTGGCAGTTTTTTTCTGCAATATCTTACATTAAAATTACAGACATTTTGGAAAACATTTTACTATATGATCTGGCCCTTGCCGCCCTCTCTTTCTTTCACTCATAAACATAAAAAAGTTTGCACTTTAAAGAAATTAATGTATTTTCTTAAATACCATAACATCATTGTCATAGTAGCCAAATTTGAAATAATTCCTGAGAATTATTTATAATACTGAGACCATATTTAAATTTCTCCAGTTGTCCCCAAAATGTAATGTATTTTATAGCTGGTTAATCCAAGACATAATACCAATGAAGACTATGTATTTTATTCAGTTGTGTTTGTCTTCCTTTACAGCAGAACTCCCTTTTTTACTATCATGATACTGGGTTATGTTTTCTGTAGATTGTCTCACCACCTGGATTTGTCTAATTATTTTCTCATGATGCCATTTAACTTATTTCTCCATCTTCTGTCTTGTCTTATCCTGTCCTGTCCTGTCTTTCTTTTTTTGGAGATGGTATCTTGCTCTGTTGCCCAGGCTGGAGTACAGTGGCATGAACATGGTTCACTGAAGCCTCAAGCTCCTGGGCTCAAACAGTCCTCCCACTCAGCCTCCTGTATAGCTGGGACCACTGGCATGCACCAGCACGACCTGGCTAATTTTTAAATTTTTTGTAGAGACAGGGTCTCACCATATTGCCCAGGCTGATCTCCAACTCCTGGGCTCTAGCAATCTTCCCACCTTGCCTTTCCAAAGTGATTATGGACGTGAGCCACTGTGCCCACCCTGTATTTTCTTTAATTTGGAAGCTATATTCTAAGACTTTATTCGATTCAGATTAAACAGTTCTGGTAAAAGTACTTCAGAAGCGATGCTGTGTATTTTAAATATCACATCATGAGGCACAGAATGAGTGCCTGGCGATCCTATTATAAGTGAAGTTAAGTTTGATCATTTGCTTAAGGAGATTATAGCCACATCCACCAGTAGTATAGTTCCAGTTTCCCCTCCTTGACCTGCATGTCGTGTATGAGTTGATACTCCAATACCATGTGAATGTCTTGTTTTTCATTAACTTTTCACCCAGTGTCTTTAGCATCCATTGATAATACTAAATGTATTATTTCATTAAGTGTAACAACATAACGTAGTTTGCTTTAATTTGATTCTTTTTTTTTTTTTTTTTTTTTTTTTTTTT
>NW_016803311.1:3666654-3699660 GCF_001698545.2 Rhinopithecus bieti
TTGTAAAAAAAAAAATTTTTTTTTTTTTTTTTTTTTTTTTTTTTTTTTTTTTTTTTTTTTTTTTGAGATAGAGTCTCGCTGTGCGGCCCGGGCTGGAGTGCAGTGGCCCGATCTCAGCTTACTTCAGCTCACTGCAAGCTCCGCCTCCCGGGTTCACGCCATTCTCCTGCCTCAGCCTCCCGAGTAGCTGGGACTACAGGCGCCTGCCACCACGCCCGGGTAGTTTTTTGTATTTTTTAGTAGAGACGGGGTTTCACCGTGTTAGCCAGGATAGTCTCGATCTCCTGACCTCGTGATCCACCCGTCTCGGCCTCCCAAAGTGCTGGGATTACAGGCTTGAGCCACCACGCCCGGCCAATTTGATTCTTACGTTGTTAAATTACATGTTTTTCTTCTCCGTTCTCCTTTGATGGTTAACACTAAGCTGCACAATCTTTGTGGTTTTGGATCCTTTTCCTTGCCCCAGATGTCCCTTTCTTTTTATGTTTGTTTATCAAGTAGTAGTTGCTTAATGAATCTTGGGTAAGTGAATGGCTATATTTCCTTTATTCTGGTGTATCAGGGCTTCCCCAAACTACCAGCTCCCTTTTTCATTAAGTTATGTGTTGTCGTCCTCAATTCATCAAATATTTGTAGATCATTTGCTATGCGTCAGTTAAGTACAGTGATGAGGAGCTGGGTAGTTTGGGGTAATGAGGTAGTCTGAATACCTTTGTTTTAGTATCTTGTTTGCAACATCCAAGTAGGTAATTCAACTATCACAACATAACCACTGGATTATGTACCAGGGCCTGATAGACAGTAAAACACCTAAATATTTATTGACTGACTTGGGTAAGAGTTGTAATATCAATCTGTTAAGGTTCAGTGGAGCCCAGAGGAAGACTTAGTGGTTGAAGAACTGGGGAAAGTTGCTCAGAAATGACATTGACTTGGATGTTTGGTAGGGTGACTTAGCATGCAAACTAGACACTTTTGACAGTAAAAAGGGAGCACTAAAAATACTTAAAATTATATAATTAAAACATTGAATGATACATTGCCTTTATTTTATTAGTAGATCTTCTGTTCAAGAGAAAATAGTTCCGTTCAAACACTAAAAAATTCATTCTAACACTAAAATATACTCATGTACATCAAAGCCAAAAAATTTATTCATATTATCTCAGCATTATAAAACAACATAAGTTGAATTATTACTCTGCTTTAATTAGCTTCTTAGCTGTATCAATCTGTCAAAGTTGCATTTTGTTTATTAAGTTTAAAATTCTTGATAGTTTTCAATTGATTCTTATCCATGAAACATGTTTTTAAAATTAAGAAAATATTTTCTCTACAAGTGTTGAGGTACTTGGTAAGTTTAGCACATTCTATAAATGGAAGATATTTTCAATTCACATTTTTTTAAATTGAAGTGTGTAAATATTTTACCAGAAATGTTTTCACAGCTAATATATTTATGCCTCCATTCTGAGACAAAATAGTAAATATTTTTATAAGACAAAACTTGTCAAATAAGATGTCTCTGTTTATGATCCTTTTGGATATTTTGCTAATTCAAATACTGTAAAATTATAAGTCTTCTCAATTTCATTTCTTTCCAGTACAGAATATAAGTTTATCTAATTTAAAATAGGAGCTTGGGGTAGCTAGTCTCCAGAGATGGACCACGTCTCTGGTACTGATGCCTTTGTGTAGTCCTGTGTTGCATTAATTCTGGGCTGGCCCTGTAACTCACTTTAACCAATGAAATATGGCAGAAGTGATGCTCTACAGCTGCTTTAACAATTTTGGGTGCTCTGACTGCCTATTAAGAAATTCAGCTACCTTGTTGGAAAAGGCACTTGGAAAGGGAGAGGTCTGAGGACTACATGGAGAGAAAGGAGGAGACTTAATGTCCCAGCAGAGCCCAGTCTTCCAGCTGCACCCTCCAAGGTATCAGAAATGTGAGTGAAATCTTGTATGTCCTAATCCCAGCCACCATTTGACTTTAGCCACACAAGAGATCTCAAGTGAAAGCAGCAGCACAACCACTCAGCTGAGCCCCAGTCAACCTATCAGGAGAAATAAAATGATTGCTGTTTTTAGCCACAATGTTTTGTGGTGGTTGTTATGTAACAAAAGATAGTCAAAACAGGCAAGTTGAAGTATTCCAAAGTGCAACTTTAGAATTTTAAAATTAACCCCATGTATGCTAGTTGAAATACCATTATTTTATTTGCTCAAATCCATTGTTTTGTAGGAGTAAATTTTATGTCTCCCTGTTTGCAAAATTGTCATCAATAATTGTAGTTCACTAACAGTTTCAAAAACAAGAGGCTTTGGTGTTTTATTTATTTAACTTTTTTTTAAATAAAAGATTTTCAACTGATTTAAAAAAAAAAAGCCAACATTTAAAGGTCTTATTTAGAAGATAGTTCAAGACTGGTGTACATCAGCTTAGACTGATTGACAGAATGGCTCCTAACTCTTCGAAGAGTCAGATGTTTCTAGTATTCAACTGATGAGAATCAGCAAAGAGAGAGTGCGTATTGCCGTGAAGAAAGATTTATGTTTAATTTAATGCCACCGTTTTCACAAAGATCAGATCGTTCCTTTATTCTGTGTATAAATAAAATGTTTAAAATTTCACAATGACAGTTTTTATTTTAGTTGTTAGACTATGGAAGCATATTTGGATGAAATTATGAATTATGTGTCTGTCACAAAGAGATCCAGGTATATTTCTTTTCCATAGGTTTCCTAATTTAATAAGAGCATGTTTTTATCATGCTACTACAACAAAATTTGTATCCATGTTATCACTGCAAAATCACATAATTATGTGTTTTATTCTAACCTCTTTAACTGAATTTATAGTGGTAGTCACATCAATGTCAGTTATTTTACCTTCAGCAAAATAGACTTCCGGTTTTTTTTATTTGATAAATTAGATTTTTAAAATGAGTTAATATTCCAATTAATTTAACTGATTTTCTGTTTGAAGCACCTATGACTCTGCTATGAAACTGATATTTTCTAGTATTTTGTGAATCTTCTGCTAATGGAGCCAAAAACTTAATAACTACTGCTTTCCTTATTTTCTTTTATTTTATTTTTTGAATTTGAGATGGAGTTTTACTCTGTCACCCAGGCTGGAGTACAGTGGCATGATGTTGGCTCACTGCAACCTCCACCTCCCAGGTTCAAACGATTCTCCAACCTCAGCCTCCCGAGTAGCTGGGACTACAGGTGCATGCCACCACACCCAGCTAATTTTTTGTATTTTTAGTAGAGACGAGGTTTCACCATGTTAGTCAGGATGGTCTCGATCTCCTGACTTTGTGATCCGCCCGCCTCGGCCTCCCAAAGTGCTGGGATTACAGGTGTGAGCCACCGCATCCGGCCTTCTTACACATTCACTAGAAAATTTAGATCTAAAAGTGAGCAATATTTAGAATATAGTCATTTATCTAAATGAAAGTCATGCTCAGAGTTTTCTGTAACTGTGTCTTCTGAAGATGTGTTAAATTGCTATCTTTGGACACAGGCATCTTAACTACTAATTTTTTGGGGTAGATAGTGATGCTTTTTAGCAGATTTAGGTCATCCTGGAGTCTGATATATATGTATAGATAGATAGATAGATACCTTTGGTTTCTATGGCTCATGGCAAATGTTGAAAAACATTTTGTGCAAATTACAAATAATCAACTTTCTTGAGAAATGGGAATTTGGAGTAAAATTTTTTCTTAAACATACTTTTTTTGAGGTCATTGTTACTGATAGCTTTTGTTGTTGTTGCGGAATTAAAAACCCTGACCCAAAGTAAATAGTTTTAGATTTACAGAATTTGATAAATCATATAGTTTTCTGTAGTGGTTGTACTAATTTGCATTCCTATTACCAGTATAAAAGTGTTCCCTTTTCACCACATTCACGTCAACATCTGTTATTTTTTGACTTTTTAATTATGGTCATTCTTGCAGGAGTAAGGTGGTGTCTTATTGTGGTTTTAATTTGCATTTCCCTGATAATTAGTAATTGAGCTTTTTTTAATATGTTGGTCATTTGTATATCTTTTTTTGAGAAATGTCTATTCATGTCCTTTGTCCACTTTTAATGGGATTATTTGTTTTTTTTCTTGCTGATTTGTTTGATTTCCTTGTAGATTCTGGATGCTATTCTTTTGTTGGATGCATAGTTTGCGAATATTTACTCCCACTTTGTGGGTTGTCTATTAACTTTGCTGATTTTTTTTTTTTTTTTTGCTGTGCAGAAGCGTCTTAGTTTAATTATGTCCCATTTATTTATTTTTTTTGTTGCATTTGCTTTTGGGGTCTTAGTCATGAATTGTTTACCTAAGCTAATGTCTAGAAGAGTTTTTCTCATGTTATCTTCTAGCTCTTCTAGCATTTTTATGGTTTCAGGTCTTAGATTTAAGTCTTTCATCCGTCTTGAGTTGATTTTTGTATAAGGTGAGAGATGGGGATCCAGTTTCATTCTTATACATGTCGCTTGCCAGTTTTCCTAGCACCATTTACTGAATAGAGTAGCCACGAATATTCTGAGTACCCTCAGTAATCAGTGAATGCCTGGCATGCTGGGAGTGTTTTGTTATGTCTAGTAGAGTGAGGAAGAGAGTCAAGTTTTGGTTTCCTTTTAGAGTGAACCACTTGGTAAAGTAACACTGTTCACTGCACCGGGCTCTCACATGCTGTGCGACATTGCTGGAGACTGAGAGAAGAGAAGCTGGAGTCTCCCAAATACATCTTGGTATATTTTCAACTTTGTTAAGAAATGAAATGTAGAAGATGAATGCTAGCACAGAGGGGACAGGAGGCATAAACTGGGCTTGTCTTGGGCAACCCAGGATGAGGTGGTCACCCTAGTCAGGACCAAAAGCTCAGCAGTTGTTGGACCATATTGGGAAGAACTATCAAATTTGACTTCAGTAGTTACTTGGAGCATAGAGTGGTTGGGGAGAGGGACAGCGAGGTCAGCCCTGACAGTGTGTTCTAATCTGTAAACTCTTCCACAGAGAGACTTACCTGAGGCTGTTTATGGGTATTGAGCAGAGGAAGCTCTTCTTTGAATTTTGTGCTTTGTGAATCTGACAGATGCTTCTGGATCTTTGACTTTTCACTCTCCAGGTGGGAATAATAGCGCCAGAGATTGAGTAGCTCTTATTTGTTTGAAGACAAATTTTAAATGCAGAATAGAAAAGCTATAGTGAGTTGATTGATGAGATTTTGACCCCTCTCCGCTGTGCTTCGTCTAGTGATTTGCTACAGGCCACCACCTGCTCTTGCTTGAGCTTCCTCCTTGGCTTTCCCACCATAGCCAGAGGGATTATTTTAAAATGTAAATCAGATCATTTCAGCCCTTGCTGAAAATTCTCTAAAAGACTTACCGTCTTACACGGGAAAACCTGCTGAAAAAGTCTCCTTAAGGACCTTTTGAACCCTATTGGCCATGGCTCACCATATGCAGTATATTTTATATTGCCACATGGTACACACCACACGGTACACACGGGATTGAAACAGAACTTCCACGAATGATCCTACCTGTATAACATACATTGTATCTTGACATTTTCTATTTTTCTGTTTCTTTCTTTCTTAAAAATGCTCATTGCCACTGACAAAATTGATTTCATGACATATCCGTGGGTTATTACCCTCCTTTTGGAAAACATTTTACTATATGATCTGGCCGTTGCCGCCCTCTCTTCCATTTCCCGTACCTGGCCTTGCCTACTTTCCTCTGATTACACTGTGTCCCTGCATTGCCTTAGATACGACTGTTCACTCTTGCCTTCTCCTCTTTCTGTTACCGGAAAGAGGTCCTGATGCAGACCCCAGGAGAGCGTTCTTGGATCTTGTGCAAGAAAGAATTTAGGGCGAGTTCAGAGTAAAGTTAAAGCAAGTTTATTAAGAAAGTAAAGGAATAAAAGAATGGCTACTCCATTCTTTTATTTAACCCCTGAGGGCTGCTGGTTGCCTATTTTTAATAGTTATTTCCTGATGATATGCTAAACAAGGAGTGGATTATTCATGCCTCCCCTTTTTAGACCCTATAGGTCTAAAAATATTCCTGCTGTTGCCATGGAATTTGTAAACTGTCATGGCACTGGCGGGAGTATAGCAGTGAGGAGGACCAGAGGTCAATCTTTTAGCCATTTTGGTTTTGGTGGGTTTTAGCTGGCTTCTTTACTGCAACCTGTTTTATCAGCAAGGTCTTTAGGACCTGTATCTCGTGCTGACCTCCGGTCTCATCCTGTGACTAAGAATGCCTTCACCTTCTGGGAATGCAGCCCAGTAAATTTCAGCCTCATTTTACCCAGCCCCTATTCCAGATGGAGTTGCCCTGTTTCAAACGCCTCCGACATTTCTGCCTAGAACACTGTTTCCCTAGATGATGGCCTCATTGCTTATTTCACCTGGTGCCCTGTTCAAATGTTTTATCATCAGATTTTCCTGGCCCATGCCCATCCTACATTCTCCATTTTCTTATCCTATATAACTTTTCATTGTAGCTCAGATATATAATATAGTTAATAGATATTTATGTGTTTATCTCTTATTAGGAAAGGCCTGTGAGAGTAAGGATTTTGTTCTTTTCAGCACTGCTCAATCTGCAGAGCCTCCAGTGGTGTCTGGCACCATTGTGGATAGCCCTTTGATATTACTTGAATGAATGAATGGTATTCATAGACATACTTGCATTTATCAAACTCTCCAGGAGGTTTTCTGTCCCTTGTCTGTCTTGTATCTTGTTTAAGTCTTGACTTTGGGTAGAGATCCCTGCAGACTCTCTAAACAAGGCTGGAGCCATCTGATCTAGAAATTTTGGGTCCTATGCACCTTGAGCATGGACTAGAGGGGAATGTTGGCCCAGGGACGGTCTGTGTCTTTGGCCCCACAGACCCCTGCCCATGGAGAGGAGCACAGCTATGGGTGGGCTAGAGCAGGCTCTTAAATAGAGCATGGGCCCATCTCATCCCCTTGTAATGTTAGTATCATGTAGGAGCAATATAATGATCAGTTTCTACCTGGAGGCCTGTGGTGATCTTTTCTGTGGGAACAGAAACGGCATTCTGGTATCATCATTTCTGCCTGACATTGTGTAGCTGTGTCAGGCTGGCTTTCTGGAACAGCTCAGTGGCCAAAGATTGATCACGAAGGGTTTAGAGCTGTGAAAATGCCCCAAGTAGGTATTGTATGATGCTGGTGCCTGGATCACAGACAGCTGCTTACTGGTTTACCTACTGTAGTCTGCCTTTCATTCTACCTGTCCTTCACACTGCTGCCTGGCAGTTCCTCTTAATTCAAGAGTTAAGTATTATTATGTGTTATATTTCCCGCTCAATAAGATAATGCCTGGTCTTTGTAAGAATGTTTAAGTATTAGGGGAATATATAACATGAGAAATTAGGAATATAATCTTATCTCTGAAGAGAAACACTTCTATGAATTTGGCATATACACCAACAGATACACCAACAGATACATGTTTTGTATTTTTTGTTTTTATTAACAGTTTTATTTTAAAAAGCACACTGCTGTGCATATTTCTTATTTTTACTGAGTAATGGTATAATCAGTTTCTACAACAATACTTACAGATGTACCTCATTTTTTTTTTTGGGGGGGGGTGGAGTCTTGCTCTGTCACCCAGGCGGGAGTGCAGTGGCACAATCTCGGCTCACTGCAAGCTCCACCTCCCGGGTTCAAGTGATTCTTCTGCCTCGGTCTCCAACTAGCTGAGACGACAGGCTTGCGCCACCATGCCCAGCTAATTTTTGTATTTTTAGTAGAGACAGGGTTTCACCATATTGGCCAGGCTGGTCTCGAACTGCTGACCTTGTGATTTGCCTGCCTCGGCCTCCCAAAGTGCTGGGATTACAGGCGTGAGCCACTGCATGCAGCCTGTACTTCATTCTTTTTAATGGCTGAATTGTATTCCATATTATGGATTTGCTATATGTTATTGAACTGGACATGGATCTTGGTGTCATTTGCAACAGTGCTACCATAAATGCCTTTTCATATTTGCATTTGCAAACTTATAAAAGTATTTCCATGGGACATATTCTGTGTGCCGATTACTTTTTTAAAATACTCCTTTAATTCTGTTACAGCCCTGTTTGGAAATCTTCTGTGACTTCTGGTCACCTGTATCATAAAGCCTAGACTAGAGCCTAGAGCCAATAGAAACATAATGTGAGACATGGAGTCGTTTTAAATTTTCAAGTGTGCACATTATAAAAAAATAAAAAGGAACAGGTGAAATATTTTAATAGCATTTTACTTAGCCAAATGTACCCCAAATATTATAATTTCACTGTGTAATCAATGTTAACACGTAAGTAGATATTTCACATCCTTCTTTTTGTACTGAATCTTCGAAATCTGTGTATTTTACACTTAAAACACATCTCAATTTGGACTATCCACATTTCAAGGGCTCAGGTAGGCACACGTGTGTGGTTACTGATTGGACAGCCCATGCCTGCACTCAGCCTGGTGCTTACGGCACTTTACAAATAAGGCACAGTCGGTCACACAAGCCACATTCAGTCACATTTAGCCAACCTGCTTTTGCTTCTGA
Organism: Rhinopithecus bieti; assembly: GCF_001698545.2. Taxonomy (NCBI): domain Eukaryota; kingdom Metazoa; phylum Chordata; class Mammalia; order Primates; family Cercopithecidae; genus Rhinopithecus; species Rhinopithecus bieti. The sequence goes on from NW_016803311.1 coordinate 3,675,250, forward strand.
CAGCCCCACAACCTTGCAGTGCTTCCTGTCTATTTTTCCTGCATCCTGCACAGTTTTCTGGGCAGGGTTTCTCAGCTTTGGTACTGTTGACGTTTGGGACCACATAATTCTAAGTTGTGGGTGCCTTGTAAGATGTTGAGCAGTATCCCTGGCCTCTACCCACTAGATACAAGTGGCACCTTCTCTAGAATCCCCCTACCCCATCTGTGGCAACCAGAAATGTCTCTAGACTGAGAATGCTTTCGGGTGAATCAGAAATCTCTACTTATCCATTAGGGTTGTTTTAGCCAACTGGATAAGCCTACTGTGACCTACCCTTCCTCTGAACTGGACTTCTTATCCAGCCAGTGTGGTAAATTTTTATTTTTGTGTATTAGGAACAAAGTTAAAATCAAAATAGAAAATGCACCTCCTTTCGTAGGGTTATCATTTGGTGTTACATGTTTTAGGAATGCTGTGAAAAATACAGGAACTTCTGTAGAAACACAAATGAAAATGATGGAAAGGCTAGAAAGTAAAGTTGCACTAAGACTTGAACCAGAAAATAATAATAGTAAATTGTGAGAAGAGTATTTGAGGACAAATTTATCACCAACACAAGGGCCTAAAAACCACCAAAATGACATACTAAGATAAATAGTGGGACTTTCTTCATTGGAGAATTTTAAGAGAAGAGTGTCATTGCCTTCCAATTATGGTTTCATGTCTGTTCTCCCCATAGGCATGTGTACTTAAAACCCCTTTTGGCCCCATAAGAAGATTCTTTGGTCCTGATGAGATTATGTGCATTAGAATCACTTCTCCTGGGAAGGAGACGCTAAAGGGTACTTGAATAAAATATTAAAAATTATGAAGGACATAACAAAGGCCAATCAGTCCTTTCTTTTCCCCAGACCCCATAATATGAGAACATGGGTTATTTGATGAAATTAAAGAGTAGCAAATTAAGTGCTAATAAAACGAGATAGTCACTTACATAATTCATTGCCATGGGAGGTCACAGAGGCAAATTTTGTGGCTATATTAAATATGGGGCTGGAGAATTTTATGACCGCTAATGATATTTTTAGCAGTCAAGGCTGATACTGTGAGAGAAGAAATCCTATTACATTCTCCAGTAGATGGTTTGCAGGGACCTCTGGCAAGAGGTTTCTGAGAAGTGCAAGAGCAGACCTTGTGAGTTCTAACCTTTGGTGTACTCAAAATTGATTTTTAAGGTGAAAGTTCTCAGGCATCCCATTCATACTTCAGTGGCACCTTTCTTGTAGAGATCCAAAAGCCCTTTGTAGTCAGAAGCAGTGGAGAAAGACATTGCCCAGAATTAAATCTTTTCTGGTCTTTGGGAACCACTCGACTTATTTATCATATGCCACTTGTGTGTCAAGTCCTTCGCTTGGAGTTTTAACAAAGCGTTTGGGGACATAAACATGTGGACACATCAGTGGCATTCTGAGTGAAGGGGGTGTACTAAAGGTAGAATGCAGAGTTGCGTGGGAGCACAAAGAAGCAAAGGGATGTCTCAACCTGTGAGATGAAGGGAAGGCTCCCAGAGAAGGTGACATTTGAACCGAGTCTTAAAGGATGAGCAGCAGTTCACTGTTCGGCAAGACCGGGAATGGTATTCTTGGTAGAAGGAGCAGTCCGCATGTACAGATCTGGAGACAGCCTGGCATCATGTGCCAGGGAACTGCCAGTAGATTAGGAAGGTTGCACCACAGAGGCAGAGGACCGGTGAGGAAGGAGCTGGGGCTTGAGAAGGAGGAAGGAGCCGGATGGTGAAGGAAGAGGCTTGTGTTTGCCTGAGACCCCTCTTCAACAGTGGTGCCACTGTTTCCAGTGGCGACAGTAATGGTGAGTTGGGAGTAAAGAAGGGAAGGACTTCAGGGATGTCCCGTGATCGATAAAGGACAGCCTCTCAAAGCCTTGCCCAACTGAGTAATAGGCCTACCTCTTTTTGATCATGGTCAAGAATTAGTTGGCAGTGAGCCTTGGAGTTCACATACTCTTTGCTTCACTTATTTTCCTATATCTGCCTGAAACAGTCTTTACCATGAACCCAATCACCATTATCAATCATCTGAGAAAAAAGAAAAAAAGAGCCTCCTAGGGCTGGGTGCGGTGACTCATGCATAATCCCAGCATTTTGGGAGGGCGAGGCAGGTAGATCACTTGAGGTCAGGAGATCGAGATCAGCCTGGCCAACAGGGTGAAACCGCGTCTCTACTAAAAATACAAAAATTAACCTGGCATGGTGGCGCACGCCTGTAGCCCTGGCTCCTTGGGAGGCTGAGGCATGAGATTGTTTGAACCCGGGAGGTGGAGGTTGCAGTGAGTCAAGATCGCACCACTGCATTCCAGCCTGGGCGACAGAGAGAAACTGTGTCCCCCTCAAAAAAAGCCTCTCCTGTGGTTGAGTAGGGGGTGTTTCTTACAGGTCTTAGATAAATTGGGACGATGTCTAGTGTGTCTGGTCTCATTTTCTCGGGCGCTGCTAGAACAAAAACAGCTCTTGTGTGGGAAAGCAGAGGCAGATTTCATCAGCCTGACCCCAGACTCCCATTTTCTCTGTGAAGTTGGCTCAGCAAACAAGCAAAAAAAAAACATACAATATCTTTGAGGAGCAGGAGCAGATGGATTGAAATGTTAAAAATCTGGTTTGTTAAATGATTTCAGCTAACAAAATAATTAGAGAGAAAAAGAAGCACCCAAACTCTTTTCCTTCTTCAGTGAAATTTAAATAAGAATATCATTATTAATCACTTAGAGTCCAACTTGCAATTTCTATACCTTTAATACTAATACTTTTAAGAAGAATGAAATGAAAATGAGAGAAAGAACATCATCTGTAAACATGAGTTTAGATGCAAATACTTAAATTTGTATTGTTACATGATATAGTATGTGATCAGCAGTTTTCTTCATTGCATTATAAAGAGTTCTGTAATTAGTGCATTTTTTCTAATGGATAACTTTTTCTACAGTACTCTTTTAAGGCTCTTTTAAAAACATGGAATTGCTAGAGAGATATAGAAGTGAGGTTAGTTATAGAAGGTAAATAATGTTCATGTCCAATTTACTGTGAGGCCACCTATGTTATAGGATATTGGTGGGTGACGTTGAAATACACGTACCAAACACTGTTTGATGTTAGACACCCAAAGATGGGTAAGATCATGGCTGGCAGTGTACTAAGTACAACAAATGGTTTCACCAGGAATCCTTGATGAACTGATTACAAGTTCTGTAGTAGAGATCTATCTAATGTTAGGTCTGTCTGGGGAGCTGACAGTGTTTTCACAACAGCTAATATTTAGACTAGGTCTGAAAGTAGAAATTACAGTTAACTGGAAGAGAAGAGAGAGTAGATCAAGGTAGGAGAGAGCATTTCAGAACAAAAGCAACAGAGATCTCTCCTGAAACTTTAAATAATTTGTTTTTTCTTTTTTTCTAATTTCTGTTATATCAGTCAATGTTGTTATTTCTAATACATTTTGAAAATTTTTTCTTTGAAGAAAGAATGGGCTGTATCCTGTCAGCGTGCAGTAGGTATTAATCTTGCCAGTAAGCGGGTAGTGAGCACAGTTTCTGTAATTCCCACCATTAGTTCACTTAAGTATTTATTAATCATTTGCTCTCCTGGATTGGACACTCACAAATAAGTCTTTGCTGTCAGAGGTGAGGTGCATGGCATGGGTAACACACATTTCTCGATTGTTAAGCATGTCTGTGTGATGAATCAATACAGGTTCTTCCAGTTCCAAATGTATAGGTTGGTACAGAAGCAATTGTGGGTTTTGCCTTTGAAAGTAATCCAGTGATTTTGCATGAAGTATGCCTTTTGTTGACTGGGCTTCCATCAGCAAGGCTGTTTATTTATTGTGGTACAAAAAAGAAACATAAGCTTTAAAAAAAGATTGATGTCAAGTGATAAATGTATCCTTTCAAGGACCATGTAAAAATAGGTGACTATATTTAATGAAACTTTAGGTTTCAAAAAGTGTTTTTTCTGTCTGTTTTAGACCTTAGCTGGATCTCCAAAATACAAGTGAATCACCCGGCAGTTCTGAGGCGTGCGGAACAAATCCAGGCTCGCAGAACGGTGAAAAAGGAGTGGCAGGGAAGGGTTCTTCTTGAGCATTCTGTGCCTGTATTTTACAATGCATGGTCTCTTCCCTCAAGGCCACAATATTGAATTTCGCTCAAGATGCATCTAAACTTAAAAGATTGCAGCTGTCCATGACTTATTTTAATAATTCATATATGATGATGATGGGTTGGAGAAAGATAACACATTTATCCAAACAAGTTAAAAATCTTATCACTCTTGAGTGGCAAAACCGCAAATGAATTTGAGGCATCTTTATTCATGAGTGAATTAAATGGCATATTTTCTCAACACATTTATTCAGTTTTTTAGACATGCCTTCTTTGGTTGTCTTCTATTTTAATTTTAAAGCCCTAACATCTAAACTTGATGCGTCCACTCTTGAGGCCCTTAGGTTTAAGAGTTGACCTTTCTTGACCATTGTGTTTACCTTACTATTACTTTCCATAAATCATTTTTCAAAATTCCAAAAATGATGTTTCGTAGAGTACTTGTGGTCAGCATTTTCTTCAGTGTATCCCAACCAAAGACATGCTGTGTAAGATTAAAAGGAATTCAGAGTTCATTTCACACGTGAGGCAGAATACTGTGATTGAATCCTTGAGAGTGATAGTTCACATTTTGCTCATCCTTAGAAATACTCTGATTGAAAAGATAAAAGAAAATTCATCAGACTGAGTTGTGAAAATGAATATTGTTTTAAAATGGAATTGGATTAAATTGAAAAAAAAAAATAAAAAAACTTGGAAACTTTAAAAAATAATAATCTCATCCCAGATCCCAGAGCGGGGGGTAAAATGTAAGATAGAAACCTTCTTTCGGAGTTCTTCTATGTCAGGGTGGCTCTGATGGGCTCTCCGTTTGGCTGAGATGGAGTAGTCAGAAGTGGGGAGACATGGGCTAACAGGGGTTTCAATTTGGGATATCTGTGGGAGAAAAAAAATGTTTAAGGCCACTCTTCCTCCATTTTATTTTGGGCAGTGTTCATCTTGTTAGTGGCTCTTGAGCTGTGTTTATATCATATATCAGAACATTCCATAGAACAGTGTGGACATAAGATATTAACACCCATACTTGTCTAATGCTTCTCTACTAACCAACTGGGTTGGAGGTTTGTTTGTTTGTTTATTTATTTATTAAATTTACTTTGTTTTCACTTTTCTTTAAACCAGGCTGCTTGGCTCCTGAAAGCTGTTACCTTTATAGATCTTACTACACTTTCAGGCGATGATACATCTTCCAACATTCAAAGGCTCTGTTATAAAGCCAAATACCCAATCCGGGAAGATCTCTTAAAAGCTTTAAATATGTATGATAAAGGTAATGTTGTTGGTGTGATCTGTGTGGTGTTTACTGCTTACAATACTGATTACTAGATCTAAGAGGACTTAAGATACAACTGCTAATGATAGCGGTGATAGAATCCATGATAGAAACTCTTGCTGTGTATACATGGACAGATTCTTCTCTGAAAAACAGCAGGAAGAGAATCTGAGTCTTTTTTTTTTTAGGTCAGTTCTTTCCATCAGTGGATTAAAGTGCTTGGTAGAGAGTGACTTTATTTCTTTTCAGTTCTTCAGTTTTGGAAAATTTCTGTTTAGTGACACTAAAATACTAATTCTGATTCCCTAGCCACACGTGAAAAAGCCAGTCTCATTACTTAATAATCACATCTCATACATAAAGTATTTTTTGTGAGTATATGAAATACTTTTGAAAATAAAGTGCAAATAAGAAATATAGCCTGCTTGTATATTAGGTTAGATATTTCAAAAAAAGTCATGTTCACTGCCTTAGTATACATGAAAAGAAGGACTTTCCTAAAGTTACTGTAAGTTTAGAACCTCAGCATTTTGGAGATGTTGGACACCTGTAAGAATTGATTCCCTTGTTTTCTAAATAAGGAACCCAACACCTGGAAGGCTAAGCGGCATTCCCAAGACTACATGTCTTGTTACTTGCTGGGCTAGTTTTGGAGCCAGGTCTCCTTCCCATGGAGTATGCTTCATGGCCCCCGAGTGCCTATCTGCTGTGAGTGCAACTAGGGACGCTGAATTGGCCCAGTGCAGGTCTTTTATCCCAAATAAACATGTTTAGGTTTATAGGTAACATACAAACCTAAACAGCTCTATGGCTTTTGAAAAGTATTTATTATGTTTATTTCGAGTTGGCCATAAAAATACCACCTTATTTATTGCACTCAAAGGTAACAACTTGGTTTAAAGTCTTATGATATTTCTTTGTTTTATAGTGACTATTTGATTTCTAAGTTTTTTAAAATTTATGAACTTTTTCTTAAAATCAGGGCTTCCATTTCAGATTTTATTATTTCTTTCAAAATAGGGAATAGGATCAGTTAAATGTCATTTTTGTGGTACCGCCCTCTAAATTTTACTTAATATTTGTCTTCATCTGTCCTTCTTCACACTGTCCTTTCTTCAGGTTGTCCTGTGAGAATGCTCTGTAAATACCGATTTTGTTATCTACCTGAAGTATTTTCATGTAGTAGCGATCACCAAGTTTACTATTTAGACATTTCTAAAACACAGTACTATGTTAATCTCAAAGAAGAGTATATCAAACTTGTTTTTATGACTTTCAACGATAAGAAAATAATCCATGTTGTCAAGAACTAGAAGGGAATGTGGAAAATAAAATCTTCTAATTTATTGCAGCATTGCGGGGGAATTATTTTTTCTCTCGTTTGATTTTTGCCAGTATTGCGATATAAATGATAATTAAAAGCATGTTGTGTGAATTGAGCTTCATTTAAAGTTGGCTATTCCTATTTTTTCTTGATAGGCATTACCACAGCTGCCGTTTGTGTTTATCCCGCCCGGGTGTGTGATGCTGTGAAAGCACTCAAGGCTGCAGGCTGTAACATCCCTGTGGCATCAGGTAAAATGGGTTGTGGCTTTTGTTGTTATTTTTTAAACGTGTGTCCAGTTCTTCATACAGTGGGGTATTATATATAGTTTTGTACTATGATTTAAATTAGTTTATGTATTTAATTAGTTGTATTTATTCATGATTTTAGTATATATTAATTGCTTAGTAAGTGGAAGACATATTTGTTCCCAACAATATAGAACTGTATTCCTATCCTTAAGGAAACTCAGTTGGTTTAGGAGGAATAGTCAGGTAAAGAAAAAAATCATAAGGCACGATATATAGTATTTATATATATATATATATATATATATACGCACACACATACACATACTAACACACACATGTATGTGTGTTCTTTTATATATATATATGTAAAATATAAGGATATGTGGACTGGGGACGATGGCTCACAACTATAATCCCAGCACTTTGGGAGGCTGAAGCAGGTGGATCACTTGAGGTCAGGAGTACAAGACCAGCCTGGCTAACATGGCAAAACCCCATCTCTACTAAGAATACAAAAATTAGCCAGGGTTGGTGGCAGTGCCTGTAATCCCAGCTCCTGGGAGGCTGAGGCTGGAGAATCGCTTGAACCTGGGAGGCAGAGGTTGCAGTGAGCCGAGATCATGCCGCTGCACTCCAGTTTGGGTGATAGACCAAGACTCCATCTCAGACAAAAAAAAAAAAAAAAAAAAAAAAAGATATGCGCAAAATGCAGTTGCAATTCTGAGCAGGGAATGATATATTCTGCAGAGGTTGGTAACACCAAAGTAAGAGAAAGCATCGTCGTGGATATAATTGCATTGGGTTTTAAGGATGAGAAGGAGTTCACAGTGTTAATAAGGTAGGGAACCGCATTTTAGACAGAGGCACTAGCACATATGAAGGCACAAAGCATGTTCAAGGGACTGGAGAAGGTTTGCAGTTGTTGACTTCAAAGGCAGGGTTCCGAAGACAGGGCAAAGGGGGAGATACAGGAGTTGAAGCTGGAGAGGGAGATCAGGGCAGAATTTCAGAGGGGATCCATGCCATGTGGTGGCATTTGGCCTGAATTCTGATGATAGAGAAGACACTGAAAGGTTAGAGATGTGACATGATCAGCTTCATGGCATTGTAAGTTACCTGATGGCACTGTATAAATTAGAAAAGGAGTGAAATGGAGTTAGGGGAGACTTGTCACAGTCCACGTGGGAGCTGATAAGAGCCACACAAAACCTAGAAGATAAAGGAGAGAGTGCATTCAGGAGTCACTGACTTCAGATAGACACAGTAGGACTTGGTATGACAGAAAAGTCTTTAAAGCATTAGTTTGGTAAATATATATCTGTGTGTATATGGATGGATGAATAGACAGATATAAAATTAGATTCTAGTTTTAAGAGATGTTCGAGGAATATCCTAATGCTTTAAAAAGGGAGTCTAGGCCAGGCATGGTGGCTCACATCTGTAATCCCAGCACTTTGGAAGGCTCAGGCAAGAGGATTGATTAAAGCCGGAAGTTTGAGACCAGCATGGGCAACAAAGGTCTCTACAAAAAAATAAAATAAGTAAACATTTAAAAGGAGTTTATAGCTTATTAGGAATATATTAAAACAAACATGGTGCACAGTATTTATATAGAATTGGTTTATGAGGATTCCCGAAGTATTTGGCAGCTACACCTGTGTAGACCTTAATTTTTCATCAACCTCAGTCAGTTCAATTTTTGCTTTAAACAACGGAGAAACATGCTTTCCTCTAAGGTAGCAGACCTAAGGAATTGTTTTTAATTTTTATTTGTTGAGACAGAGGCTCACTGTGTCACCCAGGCTGGAGTGCAGTGGCATGATCTAGGCTCACTGCAAACTCTGCCTCCTGAGTTCAAGCAGTTCACCTGCCTCAGCCTCCCGAGTAGCTGGGGCTACAGGCATGCACCACCACACCAGGCTAATTTTTATACTTTTAGTAGTAAACATGCCACCATGTTGGGCAGGCTAGTCTCAACCTCCTCACCTCGGGTGATCCGTTCGCCTTAACATCCCAAAATGTTGGGATTACAGGCAAGAGCCACCATGCCCAGCCCCAAGGAATTTAATGTCAAGGAAACATGACAGGTTGTATTTAGAAACAGGGATGGAGAGTTAATGATGTGCGTGTAAAAGATGTTACTATTTTTCAAGAGTGTAGTTGTCTTTTGTGTTTTCATTTTCCTCTTATTTACACTTGGCTCTGCTCTTCCCAACCCTGCCCCTTCCCCAATTTTGTGGACTAATTAGGTATGTTTTCCTCCTGCATTCTCTTTTCTTTATGCTCATCTGCCAGGCTGGTTGTTTTTAACATAGGCAATGGGAGGAACACATATGACAATTTGTTTACCACAGCTAAAGAGGTTCATGAGAAAGTTAATCAAGATAAATCAGGGGTAAAAGAGTAAAAATCAAAATAGCTAACTTGATCAAGATTTGGATCCAGAACTAGTGTGCTAGGTAACTAGTGTTCATTAAGATAGGGCTACAACTACTATTTTATGGCTATCACTGTGAAGATAACATTTTTGCTGGTTACTTAATCCACCTTCATGAGCATCTCTGCAGCATCTTAATTTCAGATCTTCCAGAAAATGATAATATTTGTCCTAACACTAATACGAGAGAACATTCTATTTCTTCACACTTATGCATAACGTAAGTGATGTTCTTAAGTGTCATTAATGCATTGGTCTTTAAATGCTGATGTTTTGGGGTTTGGAATTCTTTGATGAATTACTGACCAATTGAAATTTGTTTCCCCTCCCCCACTTCCTTACTTTCCTTCTTCCCTCCTTCCCTCTTTCTTCCTTTCCTTTTTTATCTCTATTAGTGGCCACTGGATTTCCAGCTGGACAGACTCATTTGAAGACACGATTAGAAGAGATCAGATTGGCTGTGGAAGATGGAGCTACAGAAATCGACGTGGTAATTAACAGAAGCCTGGTGCTGACAGGCCAGTGGGAAGGTAGGTACATGCTCTTACCTAAGAGAGTGTCACCATTCTTCCCTGGTGAATCAGATGATGAGATAAGATGTAGTATGTTTTAGAGGTCACTGTTCTAGGTGACAAGTTAGTAGATCAAAGGGTAAATTTAGGAGACAGCGTGGCTAAGATTACTCATCCTTGTGCCCCTCATGAATCTAGGCAGTTGCCTACCTGCGTGAACTGTTCAGATCCTTTTGAGTGCTTAGGTGAATAGTTGCTTCCATGCAATAGATTCATAACTTTTAAAACAATTTTACCAACATGCTTTTTCTTTAACAGGGAAAAGTTACTACTATTCTATACTGTTTTGTTACTCAATACATACTTCACTCTAGGCAAGTCTTTTATGCAAAGTTTATTGGAATATATTGGAGGAAACTTCCCTTTTTTATGTTAATTTTTGCAGTCTTTGAAGATGTGGGATTATTAAGTTGACTAAGTTTGTTTTTACTTCTTGCTTCCTTATACATAGCTCTGATGACTATCATGAGATTAATGATTCACTGTCACATCAGAATACAATAAGACATTGCCCTTTCCAGCAACAAGCTTTTGTTTTTTTAAGTAGATGTTAAAGAATCAAATAGATTTTACCTCTGTCTTAAATAAATTTTGTATACTAAAGATGAGGTCATTGGTAGCTAGAAAAGTAAAATTCTCTCTTTCAAAAAAGTCATTATAATAAATAGTTTAACCAAATTTTTTTTTTTCTTTTTTGAGATGGAGTCTTGCTCTGTTGCCCAGGCTGGAGTGCAGTGGCGCGATCTCGGCTCACTGCAAGCTCTGACTCCCGGGTTAACGCCATTCTCCTGCCTCAGTCTCCCAAGTAGCTGGGACTACAGGCGCCCGCCACCACGCCTGGCTCATTTATTGTATTTTTAATAGAGATGGGGTTTCACCATGTTAGCCAGGATAGTCTCGATCTCCTGACCTCGTGATCCGCCCTCCTCGGCCTCCCAAAGTGCTGGGATTACAGGCGTGAGCCACCGCGCCCAGCCTAACCAAAAATTTTTAATGAAATCACAAGTTAAAGCCAGGATAATATATTGTCTCTTTATTTGTGTGTATATCAAAAGGCATATTTTATACTAATTATGGAGACTATACCTACTCACTGTTTAAAAACAGAAATCCCCACTAGTCATAAAGGAAGTGGATATTCCTTGTAATCTCACTCCCTTGAAATAACCCCTGGTAACACTGCAGGGTGTAACTTTCCACACTTCTCTACATAGCATGCTATCTCCACACTCTTTTAAAGTTTAAATAAGAGGATTTAAATAAGAGATAGGATCTCTTATTTAACCTGCTTGTTGGACTTGCCTATATCTCATGGGTATTTTCCTGTGACTTTCTATTCATCTATATCTGTAAAGCCTTTGTCTGTCTATTTGTGAAGCCTAATTCCATTGATTGTCAATTATGAATTGCTTTTGGTTATAAAGTAGCAAACATTCAGTCAGTGGTTTAAACCCTCAGTATTTATTCTCTTATATAAAGTCCAAGGGTAGCTATTTAGGGGTGTGTGGCAGCTCCACAAAGTTCTTGGAGACCCGATCTACGTTTATATTCCAGTTACAAAGCACGTGGCTTCTGCTCTTAATGTCAAGAGCGCTTCATTGTCTGAGGTGGCTTCTGAAGCTCCAGCCCCTTACACTCATTTCTTGGATCACAGGAAAGAAAGGCTTTTCATATCAAGTCTCACACAACACCTTTGCTTATTACACCTTTGCCCGTTGGCCTGAGCTGAGTGACGTGGCCATTCTTGGCTTCAAGTAAGCTGGAAAATAGAGTTTTTAGCTTGGAATATTAGCTACTTTCCTGTACATTCCCATTTCCATTACCTTCACCCCTCCGCTCCCCAAGTTCCCCATTAATACTCATCAACATTTATGATTCTTGCCGGGTTTAAATTCTCAACAGTTCACAAATATCTTTTTGTATTTTGTGTTCTTTTTTTATGATTGTTCCTGTGTGTGTTTGAGCCAATTACAGTCATTCTTATAAGGCATATTTTAAATAGATGTCTCTGTTCCTATATATTAATTTTGCTTATCTGCTTTTAGTCACGGATTTCACTAAGATTTAAGGCTACAGTAAAATGAAAAAGTGAGTAAGCACAGTATTTAAAACAAATCTGGCAATAAAGTTTATGTGATTTAGTTGTATATAAACCTATATGTCCTTTATATCTTAAGCAATTGTGTAGGTATAGAAATAGAGTTTATAACTTACACCTTTTATTAAGCAGTTGTGGATACAGAAATATGGTTTATATTATGCTACTGATTGGAAAATAAAATACAATAGGAGATGGGTTTTGATGTAATTGATTGCCTCTTAATGAACTAGGAATGGTTGTTTTTAAGAACTGATAATTTCCCAATAACAGGCATTTATGCAAAATATAATGACACATCTTTGTCCTGGACCATACTTTTATATTAACTCTTTTTCTGGTGTTAACCTCTTGACCCAAACAAACTGAAAAGGAACATTAATACTAGAAATTTAATTCTAAATAGAAACCTGAAATGACTTAGGACTTTTCACTGCAATATTTTGTCTTAATTTTGATTCTCAATTTGATTGCATATTGTATTTTTCTGTGTCATGTTTTAATATTAGCTGTTTATTAAAATATCAGCGTAAACTAATTTCTTGGAATTTGTGGATGGAAATGTCTGTCAAGCAATTGCATTTTTAAATCTAGGGCCCTCTCCCTTGTGCAGTGAGGTTTGTGGGATACTTGGTAAAGCACAATAGAAAGAACCTCATTTTATTTCATTTTTTAAGTTCTGGGGACATGTGCCACATGTGCAGGTTTGTCGCATAGGTAAACGTGTGCCATAGTGGTTTGCTCCACCTGTCAACCCATCACCTAGGTAGGTATTAAGTGCCACATGCATTAGCTATTTTCCCTAATGCACTACCTGCCTCCACCCTCCCCCGACAGGCCTCACTGTGTGTTGTTCCCCTCCCTGGGTTCATGTGTTCTCATTAAGAACCCCATTTTTTAAACCTGGCCCTTCAGAGTGATCTTAACCATTTCTCATGGACATGAGAGTCCACAGTTTAGGGTATGAACTAGAGGAGACTGGATTTGGGGGTGAGGGAGGTCTCATATTCCTCTCTGGGTTCTCCTTAGTGACCATTTAAAATGTCCACTTTCCTGAAATTTCTTACTTTTCCACCCTCCTTGAAGCTCCTGCACTGTTAGCATATGAACTACCTGCTACTTCTCAGAGAAAATAAAATCATCAGACAGGAGCTCCCTCCAGGTCCTTGTATCAGGGCTGCTTTTCTTTGCTTCTTCCTTTGCTCCTTCCTCCTAAATTCAGTCCCTCCACTGTGCTGTGGCTCTCATCTCCCCCTGCATTTTCAGAAGCCCTACTCTATCCATTGGGCATTTTTTTTTCCTGCGTCATCAGCCTCTCTCTGCCAGCTCATTGCCATTAAGCATTTAGACATACTCAAGCTTTTCTTAGCCATTTACAAAAGAACCCACATGCCGGCTTTCCCTTACCTTCATCCCCAGCAACGTCCTCCTTTCTTCTCTTCCCTTCACTACTAAAATTCTGAAAAGAAGACCTGGTGCGGTGGCTCACACCTGTAATCCCAGCACTTTGGGAGGCTGAAACAGGCACTTTGGGAGGCCTCATCACCTTTTGCTCTGCCCTGCCCCAAGTTCTGGTTCCGCAGCGATGCTTGGGGGCGGGGCGGCTTCCTCTCTTGAGGTCAGGAGTTCGAAACCAGCCTAGCCAACATGGCAAAACCTTGTTTCTACTAAAAATACAAAAATTCATTGGGCATGGTGGCACATACCTGTAATCCCAGCTACTCTGGAGGCTGAGGTGAGCGAATTGCTTGAACCTGGGAGGCAGAGGTTGCAGTGAGCCAAGATTGTGCCACTGCACTGCAGCCTGAGGGACAGAGTGAGATTCCATCTAAAAAAAAAAATTTTTTTTTGAAAAGAGTTTGTTTGTCCTGAGAAGTTCAAACTAATATACTAATGACCTCTCATCTCATTATGTCCAGGTCATACTCCCTAGTTGTTTATTTAGCATTGCCATGCAACATATGACACAGCAGACTGTTCCTTCCTTCTGGTAATACTTTCTTGTCGTGGCTTTGGTGACTACATTCCTGAGGTCTTCTTTTCTGTTTCTGATTACCCCTGCGTCTCATTTGCAAGCTCCTCTACCTCCTCTGTCATCCCTGAAGTCATCCATCTCAGATTCTGAGAACCATGGACACCGAGCTGTGGTTCTCAGATTCTGTCCCAGTGTCCCAGTGTGACTTTTCTGCAACCTTGGTGTACTTTCCTTTGGAAACGTCATGTCCTTGCTGATTTAAGTTACATTCCTTATGGCAAAGACAACCAAACCTCCTGAGCACCAGGACCACCTGGAGCCAGGGCCACCTGCTCCAGAACCCGTATTCCGTTGTATCACTATACCATATTGCATTTCACCCATCATTTACATATAAGTAGACATTCAAAATCACTGAACCTTGATGAAATCAGAGAAATCTGGCTATTTTAGAAATAAATCTATTAGGCCAGGCACAGTGGCTTATGCCTGTAATCCTAGCACTCTGGGAGGCTGAGGCAGGCAGATCACTTGAGCCCAGGAGTTCAAGACCAGTCTGGGCAATATGGCAAAACCCCATCTCTGAAAAAAAAAAATTGCAAAAATTAGCCTGGAGTGGTGGTATGTGCCTGTAGTCCCAGCTACTCAGGGTTGGGGCTGAGGTGGGAGGGTTCCTTGAGCCTGGGAGGCAGAGGTTTCAGTGAGCCATGATTATTACCACTGCACTCATAAACCACTGTGTGTGGCCTACTAGATTTATTTCTAAAATAGACTGAGCAAGAGAGTGAGACCCTGTCCCCCCCCAAAAAAAAAACTATTAAAAAATATTTTCATTTCCCTGACTTTCTTAACAATTTTTATTAAATACAATTCAATTTTTTATTGATTATTCCAAACTGTTTTGTTACTGATTATATTATCCCAGTATACAGTGATGCTTTCAGGGGCCAGTGAAATCTCTGAGATGATTGACCTCATAGCTCACAGTCCAGACTTTTTTGATTTATGTATCTTCTTATTTGTTACTGTTTTTTTGCCTGCTCCTTAGTGGTTAAGCTTTTTACTGTCAGGTCACGTTGAGCTCGTGATGGCACACTGTCCTTCCCTGACAGTCCTTCTGTCACTCCTGTCCAGCTGGACATGGAAATGTGGACAACTGTGTTTCTCACTTATCACCATAGTTTGAAACAAATAGGGTATGGCATGTATTGTTGGTTCTCAAAATTATAATACCTCACAAACATTATCAAATGATTTGCCCCAGCTGCTTTCCTGACAGGATCTAGTATATCCGCCTGGGCATTTGTGATGAAAAGAATTGAGGTGTATATGTAAGGGAGGAATAGGCTCCTAAATGGGGAAAATCTCTCCAGGTGATTTTGTTCCCCTTCCCCACCAGTCCCATGTCCTTATTAAGAAGTACTAACTCAGGACTCTTCCTTCTTCTTCTTTTTTTTTTTTTTTTTTTTTGGACATAATTCCAGTTCTTAGTTGCATATACTTTAGGTGCCAGATAGTGGAAGCATTGTTGAATTTACATACAGCAATGTATGTAAATTCATACATTGAATACATTCATATATTGTATGTTTTATTTTATTACTAGTACTAATTAATTAATTAGTTAATTAGTACATATTGTATTTCCTATATGTTTCTATGCCTTTAGCCTGGATCTGTAGTTAGCTGTGAACAGGAGAGTTTGATGAATAAAATGTTCCAGTGAATTTAGCTAAGAAGTGCATCTGCTTTCTGTGCTCTTGAGAAAAGAAGGCTTTCCTCTCCCTGGGATGGCTGTGCTCTCTGATAAAGATAGCATCCAAATGGGGACATCACCCACCCAGCCAGCCAGCCAGCCAGGCCACCCAGTCATTGCTGAGTCACAGTCAGACCCAGAACAAATGCACTGTGGGAGGACAGTACTGGGAAAGCAGGAATAGTTGAAAGTTGCATCTTTGCATTTAGACAGATCTTGGTTGGAATCTTGGCTCTATTGTTCACTCTTGGACAGGTTCTTACCTGTGATTTCTGTCCCTTCTATGTAAAATGGAGATAATGACATCTACTTCACAGGGTTACAATAGAAAAGAAATTAGATAATGTTTGTAAAACGATCATCCTGTTGCTTGACCCAGATGAAGCCCTCCTTGCCAGCTGCAATGTTGCCTTCTCCTTCTCCTTCCTCCTGCCCCTGATGATGATCTGTTATCAAGGGAAGTGACACATAGCACATGTGTTAAGTGAATAAAGTGGGACTCTAAAGACTTGGGTTTTAGTCTTTATGATTTTGATAATTTATACCTAGACCTTGGGTAAACACTTCACTCTGCTTCCATTTAAATGTTACAAATGAGGGGATAGGACATAATGATTTTTACAACCCTTTAGAACTATAATGATCTTTGATTTTATGTTTAGTGTTTTCATTTTCAGTGAATATTATTCCCATGATTAGTACATGTAATACAATATTTCTTAATGGTGCTGTTGAAGTTGACATATAAGGTGCATTCCTTAAACAGTTCTTTGAAGAAAGCATTCACCAGAAGTGGTTCATCATCTCATAAATCTTATTGAGCAGGTTTTAAAAATCGAATAATTTCCATGCTCTGTAAATATACAGAGGTGTTCATTTTACTTTTTAAATGACTCTTTCTGTTGCATCTGTTTACCTAACATAGTTACCAGTGACAGGGAAATGCTGTCAGATTGCACCTTGTTCAGGAATCTAGCTCCATGAGCTGAGGACCTGGAGCTGGCTTTACTAGCTTTGGGAGACTCTTTCCATACTGGAGCACCAGCAGACATCGTTCCAAAGGTGGCTAGGATTGTCTGATATTCTGCAGCATCTCATGTTCAATGAGCAATTGGAAGTACCGTTTGTCTCCTGTATCCACAGCCTCATGTACTTTTCATCTCCTTCAATTGTTTACCCCTGAATTGCTATCTTAAATATGGCCTGTGAAGTACATACCTCATGGCTATCAAACATTTTAGGATAAGAAAATGAAATATCGGCACCAAAGTCACATTATTTTTCATTTTCTTATATGAAGAGAATCCTAAAGACGTTGAATCTGTGCAATAATCTATTTTCTTATTTGCTGATTTTACACAAGAAGGATGGTAGAAAGAACATCTTAAAAATAAATTGGTATATTTCTTTTATAGAGTGTTAATCATATTTTATTAGAAAAGTAGTCTCTAAATCTATAGACACTTTTTGGAGAGGAATTACATAATCTATAATTTGTGGTTTCTCTGTTTTAGGAGTTGTATATAACAGAAATTCTGGAAATACTTATGACAACTGTATGCTTTTATGGGTTTTATTTTTATGCTACAATTCTTCAAAACTTCAGATACTATTGATAAAAATATGCATCTTATCTCTTGTAGGTTATTATTATATCTGGTGTGTTAGCTCATCTCTGCCTTAATCTCACAAGATTAATTAGTTGCCTTGGTGAATGAAACTGTTCTTGAACATTTTGTGACTTCTTTAGTTTAAAAGGTTGCTGTACAATTTTATATTAAGTGTTTTACTATACATATAATTATCTTAAGAGTTATATTCAGGCCATTCTTGCACAGTGTTGAACATCTTTCTGATACTCAAAAAATAATTGCTTAGATATGTTCGTTAACAATTATTTTTTAAGTGCCTTTGAATAGCAGGGAATATAAAAGGAAATATACTTTATGACTTTTAGATAGGAAACAGTCTTTAAACACTTGGATTCTTACTTAAATCATAATTTTAAACATATAAGTTTTAGTAACAGAGTTTTTGTTGTCTGGCGCAGTGCTTTTCCAGAATACTTAGCAGATTGCCAGCTGCTTCAAAATTGTGAAGATACTTTCCTTTCAGGTGGACCCTAGAGAGAAGAAAGTCGATTTTATTTATTTATTTATGTGTTTTTAGCTTTTTGAGAGTTTTAAAATTTTCATTTCCTTTTTTCAAATACACCATTCTATTTTTTAAAATAATGTGAAGAATGAGCTCATTAAAAAAACTGAAAAAAAAAAAAACCAGGTGCACCCACATTTCCAACTCCATCTCCCCTTTCAGATTGTTCAAGATGTATACATGTTGATTGTTTATCTGCAGACCTAGTTCTTTCCATGTTGTTATCAGAGGTTGACACCAAATTACCAAGTAGATATTTTTCCTTTGATTTAAATTCAGATTCCATTCCAGCAAAGCAACACGAAAAAACCTAATGTCTAGTTTTAGCTTCTGGTGATTAGGTTCTCCAGGTAAGAAGTGAAAATGGAGACTAAATGGTGTTACCATCTTTATTCAGAAAGTCATTATTTTCAGCAAAATGGGGCCAAGGCAAAAAAAATCCAGGTTGCAAGACTTGGAAAAACGAGTGTCCACCCCATGGGACATTTACAGATTGATCACTATGACAGCAGCTCTTTCTAGAGGTAATAATGTTGTCATTAGGTTGTGATAATTCTCTAGAGACCCCAACAGCCCCAGATTGAGAACATCTGGAAATTGTTCAGATGACACAAATTTCTGTTTTCTGTTGTTAAGGCTTCCATGGTGCCTTTCTGTGGCATCTGCCATTGGTTTTCTTTTTTTTTTTTTCCCCAAACCTCCTTTCAAATCCGGAAATATACATAAAATACAAGATTATTTTCCTCACCTATGCTCCTAGGCTCTTGTCTTGATACCCAGTGTTATGAAATCTGTCAGGTAAACTGCTGGCCAACTGGGATGTCTGCTGAAATTTCTGGAGGTGGAATAGCAAATGAGTTCATCCAGCAAAGAGAGCATCTGAAGTCTATGAGTCTTGGCAAGAAAACACAAAGTCCCACACATAAGACCGGGATGGGGAGTTTTTCGTCACTGAAGAGGCCATCTTAAGATGTCAACTCTTTTTTTTTCTTGAGATGGAGTTTCGTTCTTGTTGCTCAGGCTGGAGTGCAATGGTGCGATCTCGGCTCGCTGCAGTCTCCACCTCCCAGGTTCAAGAGATTCTCCTTCCTCAGCCTCCGGGGTAACTGGAATTACAAGTGTCCACCACCATGCCCAGCTAATTTTTTGTTTTTTTAATAGAGATGGGGTTTCTCCGTGTTGGCCAGGGTGGTCTTGAACTCCTGACCTCATGAGGAGGCCGAGGTGATCCACCCGCCTCGGCCTCCCAGAGTGCTGGGATTACAGGCGTGAGCCACTGTACCCGGCCGTATCTCAACTCTTAAAGAAAATTCAGGAACCAATGCTAAAATGAACAAGGCCAGCAGATTTCGGAGTACAGTCAGTCTTCAGTGAGGGCAGATGTTTCCTAATTAAATTCCTGAATTTCTTTTTGGCTTCTGTCCTTTCTTCATTATCAAAGTACCAAACAGTATAGCACATCTAGTCTCATAGGAAGACAGCACCTCGTGTGGGTTCCTGCAGTCTAACCAGAACAGGAGTTTTTCACAAATGGCCTCCACATCTGCCATGAGCGATCTCTCCTCTGGAAATAGCCATAGGATCCTACCGTGTAGCCCGGCATCCCAATTCTTGTTCAGATAGTGGATGCAGGCGATGCAGCAGCCATTGTTGTTGGGGTTGTCCACATGATGAATGTAACCTATTCCATTTTTAAGATAGCAAGCCACCATTGCCTCGGACCTCTCCTTGACATAGTATTTTCCCAGCAGTTCCTGCACTAGAGGACCAGCCTGTCAGTGAGGGACAGGAGGAAGCTAATGGCCTTGCAGCCCTTCTTGTTGCTCCCAGTCTACATGAACTGGTCACCCTTTGGAGACGCTGCACACAGCCCAGCTGGCTGTCCCACAGGGCCCCCTTGCAATGCAGCTGCTTAATGTGCTCCTGGATGCAGTTGCCCACCACCTCCTTGCCCAGGAAGTTTTGCAGGTCGCAGAAACTGACCTGCTGCAGACAGGGCATGATGTATACTCTAAGGAAAATTTCTCCAATTCCTGCCTCATGATGTGTCCCGGCATTTCATGCACAGGGCAGAAGTCGGGGACCCCCAGCGTGCACCCAGAGAGGGAACGATGTATGCAATGTGAAGCCAAGGCGTGGGGAGCGGGGCCAGGGTCCCAAGCCACTGCAGTCAGTACCAGGGACGGGAAAGTTGCTCACAACTCTCAGGAGAAGGGATCTGCGTTCAGGGACCAGTGGGAGAGTGGTGCAGGACTCCATGATCTAGTGCTGGACTTGCAAGTTCATCTTAAATAGAGAAAACTAATATGCTGTAGATGCAAGTTCTGCTGGCGTGCGGGGACAGCATTGCAGAAGGTAGGGCAAGTTGTCAATCTGATTTGGATGCTGTTTCAAACATGCAGTCTGACCCCTTTGCCTCCTCTCCAGTCCTTGGATCCACACTGATGCACACAGGCCTTTCTGAGTGTGGCTGAGTGCTCTCAGTCCTGTCAGTGAGCACTCCACTGACACAGCCTCACTTGTTTTTCAGCTGGGAACGACAGGCAGAGGTCAGGTTATGACTTCTACTTCTTCTCAGTGTGGCAGTAGTAGGAGGGATGCGGGGAGACAAACAGGAGACAACTCTTCTGCTAGTTGTGCCACTATATTGATGAAGCATCTGCAGTGTAATATATCCTGGGTTTCTAGCACGCCCCTTTTCACTACCCCTGAAAACCTCATTATGAGTGAAAACATTTATTAATAGGTTTTTAATGGGACATCACTATGCCAGCCACTTCTCTGGTGTATGTGTTTTGTTAAATTTTGCATTATTCTGACTATTTTGCAGTCGTGGTATTGGAATTCCATTTTCATTTGTCAGGAACCTTTGATAATAGCCTACCAAATTATTATTTTTCTAGTACATGGCAAGAATTGCTTTTTTTTAAAAAAAATAGAGAATTTCCAGTTTTCTTAAGGTTTGAAGTTTTAACAACAGATATATATTATATGTGGATATGTAAGCAGAAAAAATAGTAAAGGCTCTGGAGAATAAAGTCATGATGTTTGCAAATATTTAACTATGAGGACATTTACTGAAGTCTTACATGTAATAGCAAAAAATCTGGAACCTTAAGTATCCAATAGTAGGAAAATGATTGAAAAATTTTTTATGTCCATGTGATGGAATATTGTGCAGCCATTAATAGTAGCTCTGTAGACCTGTATTTATTAACATAGAAATATGTCAGGGATATATTGAAGGAAAAAAGCATGTTACAGAATAATATGTACCATATATAATCACTTCTTTTTAAAGTTATAGAAGCCACAGAGTGATTGATAGTCTAAAAAGCCCTCCTGTAAGAAAACCATCTGGATGCTAAATTACAACAAACGTATCAAGTTATTTTTTAACTTTTATTTTTGAATGATTTTAAACTTACAGAAAAGTTGTAAAATTGGTACACAAGACTACAGTTTTATCACTGAGATTCCCCAGTTATAAAGTGCTATACCATTTACTTTTTTTGACTTATTTCCTCTGTGATGTGTGTACATACATATATAAATGACATATTACATACGTATTTTTCTGAACCATTAGGGAATAAGTTGCAGACCTGTTCACCTGTTACCCTTAAATACTTCAGTGTGTGTTTCCTGAAAACAAGGACAAGGACACTCTTGTAGCAAGCCACAGTACTGCATCAAAATCAGGAAATTAACATTGATAACCATATGACCATTAACTCTACAGATTGTTCAGATTTTGCAGATTGTCCCAATAGTGTGTTTTATTAGGTCTAGGATCAGTTGTTTCATATTTCTTTAATATTCTTTAACCTAAGAATACTAAGAACAGTCCTCAGTCTTTCCTTGTCTTTGACGATTACGGGCCTGTTATTTTTGTAAAATATACCTCACTTTGGGTTTGTTTGGTATTTTCTCACAATTAGATTCGGGTCATACATTTTTGGCAGGCGTGCCACGGAACTTTTGCTCTGTTCTTCTCAGTGCATTATTTCAGGAGTCACAAGATGTTAATTTGTACCATTATTGATGATGTTCCTTTTTTTACTTGGCAAAGATGGTTTCTGCCAAGTTTCTCCATTGTAAAATTAATAAGTATTTTGCATTTTAATAAGTAATTCATACAGATTATGAATGGAGATATTTTGAGACTATGTTAATATCCTTTTCCTCATCTAACTTTTATTCACTCTTTTAGCATCCATTGATGATATTTCAGCTATTACTTTGATTTTCTAATTATGTCATTTCTTCTATACTTATGAGTTGGCATTACCAAATCTGGGCATGATGTGGAACCCTACAAAGCCAGATGTGGTATTGACATCCCTCCCTCCCTTCTTCCCTCTCTCCTTACTGGTCTCTCTCCTTCCCTGCCTTCCTTCCTGTTTGTAAGAACTCATTGATTCTTGTTTTACTCAATTGGTTATAATCCTTTACCGTCATTATTTATTTTGATACTCAGATAGTCCCAGATTTGGCCAGTGGGAGTGTAACCGCTCACTGGGTTCGCCTTGCCTGCTGCCTACAGAGAGCCAGTTTCTCAAGACAGGGAATTACAGTAGAGAAAGAGTAATTCACGCTGAGCCAGCTGTGTGGCAGACCAGAATTTTATTCTTACTCAAGTCAGTCTCCCCGAGCATTTGGGGATCAGAGTTTTTAAGGACAACTTGGCGGGTTGTCAGTGATCCGGGAATGCTGATTGGTTGGGTAGGAGATGGAATCCTAGGGAATTGAACCTGTCCTCTTGTGCGCAGTTTCTGGGTAGGGGCCACAAGGTCAAATGAGCCAGTTTATCAATCTGGGTGGTGCCAGCTGATCCATCAAGTGCAGGGCCTGCAAAATATCTCCAGCACTGATCTTAGGAGCAGTTTAGGGAGGGTTGGAATCTTGCAGCCCCCAGCTGCATGACTCTTAAGCCGTCATTTCTAATCTTGTTAGTTCTACAAAGGCAGTCTAGTCCCCAGGCGGGAAGGAGGTTTGTTTTGGGAAAGTGCTGTTATTATCTTTGTTTTAAATTATGAACTATCAACTAAGTTCCTCCCAAAGTTAGTTCAGCCTGTGCCCAGGAAGGAACAAGGACAGCTTAAAGGTTAGAAACAAGATGGAGTCAGTTAGGTTAGATCTCTTTTACTGTCTCAGTCGTAATTTTGCAAAGGCGGTTTCAGGAGCTGCTTCAAACTGGCTCCTCTGTCCTTTTTATGTTCCCATCATTCTTTAGGAACTTCCTTGCTTTCTTGTAATAGATGTTTCAGGTGTATCTTTGACGTCTGCTCCAGCTTTGGAATCAGTTATTTCTCCGAGGAGCTCTTCCTCCTTTTATTGATTAATTGTATTTAGAAACCAAGATTTGGCTGCTAGGTATAACTCATTGCTATTGGGATGTTATTTTTCTAGGCCCTCTTATCAGACAGATCTAGTAAATACATGAACGTACACATATACACAGCACACACATAGAAACACACATTCATGTATATTTGTTTATCTGTATGTCAGTCTATAAATCTGTCTTAGAACTTACAGCTTCACACTGATAACCTCTATTACACTCCAGCATTGCATGGTTTATTCTTACTTTCCCCTTCCATATTTATACCCCTTCTTCTTGTCAGTGAGAAATCTTGCTCCCATTATTATCCATTATTTTCAGTATATTCATCTTTTTGATCAATATTTACCTAGTTGATCAATTGCTTTGTATTTGACAATCTCCAGAGCCTACGGGTTGTCTTCCTGGCTCTACTGGCCAAGTCCTCCCCAACCCCTAGAATTTTCAGTCCTCGCTGGTAAGGACTTTCACTTTCCCCAGAGCTGACTGCAGGTCCCCCTCACCTTGCCTCCACTCTGATGTGGCAACATGCAGGCTAACAATTTCTCTAGGCCCCAGTGACACGGGGGCTAGGTTTCTCTTCACCTTCTTGGCAGTGTGTGACTGAGAAAATCCCTGCTCCCTCTTGTCTGTGGTTGAGAGCTCCCAAAGACAGAGTTCGGAATCATCTTTCTAAATCAACAAGAAGCTCTTTCATTTTAGTTGTAACAGCTTAAACTTTTAGAGTAAGTCAATGCTTACCATCATTTTACATGTGCTTATTATTAAAGGTGGATCTGAAGGAAAAATGATTATCTTCCTAACCATTTTAATACTTTTATATTGGCAGAATTTGAGAAGGGTTTGAGCTGTAAAAGTAAAGCTCTGCTATCTAATCTTGAGGAGAAAAATGAAGCTTGGAGAGGTTCAGTAACTTTCCCAAGTAACACCACTAATCAGCGGCCAAGCAAGGGCTGAAAAGTCCTGATTCAAAAATGCGAACTCTACTGTAGCACCATACTCTTGTTTTCTTCCCATCCAGGGGAGCTAAAAGAACAATTTATAGATCTTTTTTTTTTTTTTTTTTTTT
>NW_016803311.1:3700102-3716600 GCF_001698545.2 Rhinopithecus bieti
CGCGTCCGGCCTATAGATCATTTTAGTGCATTATACAAAATTAAGTATCTTAGGTTTCTCAATTACCTTGGAACTTTTCATTTTACGCAGCTTTTTTACCCTAGAAGAATGAAAACCAGGTCTTAGGATTATAATGCCCATCTGTCAAGTGAGTTGTTTGAACTAGAAGGGAGTTGACATCCCTTTAGGTTCTGAGTTTTGACGACTCTGTGGCTCGAAGTACTGCATTGTATTTCCCTGAGAATATGTTGTAACTACAGTGAGTGTGCCTGTGCATGCATGTGTGTTATGTGTGCTGGAATAGAGGCAGAAAATTTTCAGGAAATAAAGTTTTATTCCACATATGAAGGCATGACGACTCCTTTCTGTAAGATTTGGGGCAAGTCATTTGTCTCTCCATGTCT
This sequence comes from Rhinopithecus bieti, assembly GCF_001698545.2. Lineage (NCBI taxonomy): Eukaryota > Metazoa > Chordata > Mammalia > Primates > Cercopithecidae > Rhinopithecus > Rhinopithecus bieti. The sequence goes on from NW_016803311.1 coordinate 3,700,507, forward strand.
TACTTTTCTTTTTGAGATGGAGTTTTGCTCTTGTTGCCCAGGCTGGAGTGCAATTGCGCAATCTTGGCTCACTGCAACCTCTGTCTCCTGGGTTCAAGCAATCCTCCTGCTTCAGCCTCTCTAGTAACTGGGATTATAGGTGTCCACCACCACGTCCTGCTAATTTTTGGTACTTTTTTAGTAAAGAAGGGGTTTCACCAGGTTGGCCAGGCTGGTCTCGAACTCCTGACCTCAGGTGATCCATCTGCCTCGGTCTCCCAAAGTGCTGGGATTACAGGCGTGAGCTACTGTGCCTGGTCCACATCTTACTTTTCACATTGGAAACGTGAAGGTAACTGAACTATCTCACAAGGGGATGGTTAAATGTCGTGTGGAGAACACTGAGCATTTTTGAGGGAATAAGCTTTGAAAACAGGGGATTTCTTATCCTTTAGAGTAATTATTCCTCATGCAAAATTTTTTGGAAAGGGCGTCTGTTGAACTTATTACTTCACTTGTAATTTCCTCTGCGTCTGTGGTCTAGCAGCAATTATAATAACTCCACGCTCCACCATTGTCCTTTCCTATGAACATAGGGGAAAACCTGCTCATTCATTTTTCCATTGTTTGGCTTAGTTATATTGAAAGGAAAGTGCCAACTGAGTTTGTTAAAGGACATAATTTGAGATTGACTGGGTTACATTTCAGCCATCAAGCCACTTTGATTAGCATATGTCATTCATCTAGTTTCCAAGGTGTCTATCATGGTACTGTCTAAGTACTCAAAATGACCTGAACACTAATAATGCTTCTTTGTGGTTGCTATGGCTTGTGTTGGAGTGAAGTGGTCTATTTTTTCTTATATGTAAGATCGGCAAATTCTAGTTGTACTTTCATAAGTATTAGGACAGTGCTTGCTTTTTTTTGTTGTTGTTCATTATAGTTATTTTTGGGTTTTTGGAAGTGTATGAGAAAGAATGTGGGAAGCTGGTATTGAATGACTAAATGCCTACTAAATGCCTGGTTCTCTTCTAGCCACATGTATGATTTAATCATCACAAAAATACGTGAGCAAACCGAGCCTCCCTAAGTAATTAGGCTTAGAGAAATTGAATAATTCCTAAATGTTTACACAACTAGCAAGTAGCAAAAACTGTCTTATGTCAAGAGTCTGCTATTCAATGTAGCATGGGTTCTTAGCTTAAAAACAAACTTGTTTGTGATATATAGTAAACTTTTTTCCCCAGACTTTTTTTTTAGGGGCCCAAAGAGGTTTTGTGTTCTTTAAGGAACATAGATCATGGTGTCCTCAGCTTTTGTAAGTCCCTCTGTAATATGAGCCTAATAAGCACCGAGTAATAACAGTAGCACCATCACTGCTGCCACCAATAACTTTGAAAACAGGAACTGACATTCCTTGAGCGTGAACAATGTGTGGATATTGTCCTTATCTATTCATGTATGTTAACCTGTTTGATGCTCAAAATAACTCCGTGAGGTGTGCATACTTCTATCATTCCCATTTTGTAAATGAACGTGGGACAGGTTTAGAGTTAAGTAACTTATCCAAATCAAACAATAAACTAGTAGTAGGGTTCGGGTGTGTATCCATATACTCAGGAGAACCCACATTATTGTCTACAATACCATATGTCTTCAGTAAATATTCATGAGTTGAAGATGAACAAAACCAATTCTGATTAAGTGAAGCTGAAAGGGGATTTATGATATTAGAAAGACATAAAGAAGCTCACTGAATAAGTAGGAAGCCTTGCTTGGAAGAAAAGCAGGACCATGAGAGAATAAGGAGCAGAGGACACAGTCAGACTGTGCCACAGGAAGAGCGTGGTTCCAGGGCCACTGCTGATGCTGCTCCTGCTGGCCAGCACAGGTACCACACTGTTGGCTGGTGGCTGGCCCCTGGGACACTGGACTTTTGGATCTCCTGCTATTGCTGATACCACACTAATGAAGAAAATATCTAACTATTCTTTCATCTTTGTCTCACTCTGTAAGATTCAAAGCCCTGGGTAGAAGCAATCACTTGATAGAGCCCAGGTCACATTTTAAAAAGACCAGATTTGGAATAACTTTTGATGTAATTGTTCTAGTATATTTTGGGCAGAATGGTAACAAAGAAATGACAACTTTCCACCTGTTGAACCTTAAAGATTAAGATATTTTCTCAGAAAAACTTGACCCTATTATGTGGTAAAATAGGCCAGTAAAATGATTTTAGAAATTTGCAGTTAAAGAATGAGAAGGCATTGGTTGCATATTTGTAAATCCAGTTATGTTGTAAGTGACCACTTTCAGTTCATTCTGTTTAGATCATGGATTAAAGAGCATAACTTCCAAATGACTGAATCATAAAATACCTCTGGTTTTCCTGGTTAATTTTAACTATACTTCAAGAAATTCACTTGGCATCAGAAGGTAGCACTCTAGAAAAAGGATGATTTTTTTGGTTAACAAATATGGCTGTGATCAGTGTTTTAAGAATTTGTTTTACAGGCCAAAGTTCACTTTAACAACTGCTATAATAAAATACTTTCAAGCCTTGTCTGATGGCTCATTGATTGTAAGCAGTAATCCATACAACAGAACTTTGGTTACTGGAACTGGGTCAGGCCATGAAGTAAGATTTGACTTTTATAACACAACACTTAGTGGAAATTCATTTTACTAGAATTCTGAACTTAATAATTAAACTTTTTGAGTGCTTATAACATGTCAGGCAGTATGCAAAGTACTTTGTATATCTCTCTCTTATTCCTAGTAACCCTGTAAAGTAAATATTATTGACGCTTTAAGGATGGAGCTGATGCTGAGAGAAATAACTTGCCTAAGGTCCCACAGGAAATGATGGAGTTGGGTTTTAAATCTGCATTTGTCTGACTCTAAAGCCAGCTTTTAATGACAACACTGTTTTGTGGAAGAAAATCATTAATTAAATCACAAGTTAACTTGGATTAGTGTTCTTGGATTTTTAGATCAGAAGATTTTCCTTGTCACTTGTTCTTAGAGAACAAGTTTCTTTTTTCAGATTCAATAACTCAAGAAATGTCATTCCATCCAATTCATTCTCTGAATTAAAAGAAGATATATATATTTTTGCTACATAGTCTATTACTATTTTTAACATTCTTACACAGGTTGTCACATTGAAGGCATAAGTAGGATGATTTTCTCCCAGGTTAGGTAGATGGGCAGGGTAAGGCAGGTGGTGTGGCATCTCGGATCAATCATCCCTAGTACTCACAACTGCGCGTTACTAAGGATCTGAGAAAATAGTGTGTTCTTTATTGAAGAACCTTCTGTGGGTACCATCTCTCAGTGGTAACAAACTTTCTAAACTTAACTGAGCATCTTGGAATAGAGTATTTGCTTTCATTTCTCTTCATTTTTCACTTCTGAACTTCAAGTTCGTGTTTTCTAGGACTGAGAAGGCAAGTTTTATTTGGCTGTTGTAACTCTTGTGGTTTAAACTGAGTTTGCTGACTTGAGACTAATTTTTCATTTTTTTATGTATTTTAGTAAGCCTGTGAATTATAGAACTCTCATTTTAGCTTTAAGAAATGCTTACCCCAATCCTTATTATGAATGTTTCCCTCCTGCTTGGTTTAGTCCATGTGCTTATAAAACTACTTCCTATGAAAGATTCTCAAATACAAAGGAAAGAAAAAGCCTTGGTCCTGACACCATGGCAGTAGCCTGAGTTCAAGAAATGAAAGTGGCCGACCTGATACAGGGTAAAAGCCAAAATCCACTGGTGTCATTGAAAAAAGACTTAAATAATTTTTTAAAGATTTAATACCCATGATTTTGGTCTAATTTGCTTACTAAAATCCTGTTACCTTTCATATGAAATGTTACCTTGAATATGAAATATGAAATAAATCTGGGCACAATGTGGAACCCTCCAAAGCCAGATGTGGTCCTGGGGTCATGGGCTCAGGGGTTAATAGATTCAAGGCAGCATCTCTGAGCCTCCCTACAGATGGCTTTGTGCACATGCATCCAACACTACCTGGCCAGGCTCAACACTTTTTAGTCAGATATATAAACATACTCTGGCAGGCAGTGGGGCAAGCTGCTGTGTCTTTATTGTCATGAACATAACTCTCGAGAAAGGTGTGCTTTGTATTTCAGCCAAAGAACCTATTACTTGTGAATGGAAGAGTTAATAAGAACCTAAGATTTGTTTTATTACTTTTCAAAGGGGTACACCACTGTATGTATAGTAGCTACATTTGTTTTTTGTTGGAAGCAACCATCATATGGACAAGACAGAAATTATTTATAATTTGCATGTCATTATGATATTTAAAAAGCTCTATGTCTCTGGACCTCAGGCCAGGGCTTAGAAACGGTTTCATGGTAGCAAACCAAACTTTCCTTGTAACAGGATGTGAACTGCAACAGAATGCTCCAGGCAATGTTAAATTGGGGTGATTTTTAGAAAGTGACAAATGTTTTATGTTTCCTAAATGTGAAATGGGTTCTACCAGCTCTAAACGGCTGCCAAGTTATGTTATCACTTGCCTGCTTTGTAACTGCCTCAATTATTTTCTTTCCCAGCCCTGTATGATGAGATTCGTCAGTTTCGCAAGGCCTGTGGGGAGGCTCATCTGAAAACTATATTAGCAACAGGAGAGCTTGGATCTCTTACTAATGTCTATAAAGCCAGTATGATAGCAATGATGGCAGGTAAGTGTTTTGTATTCAAATGATGTTTTCTATTGAATTAATGTTTTTAGGAGAAATTTAAGTAAGTGAAAGCATTTAGCTATTATTAAACATGCTAACCACTTGGAATTTTTTTGTGGGAGGAATCAGATATTTTGTAAAAACATGTCCAGTGTGAAGTGGTCAAAAACTCCTGGCTTTCTTCCACATTTTTTTTTTTGTGGCATTTCATTGCTGCACTATGCTTATAAGGCAGTAGATGGCTCTCTTGTTAGTGAATTGCCTTCTGTTTTATTCTTTGATTATTCACTCATCAACATATGTTAGACAGGAATTTCTTTAACTCTGACTTACTCCTCTCTGAATTTAAGCTTTTCATTTATCTCAGAGATATGTATCCATACTATCTGAGACAACCTCTGCCTTTGTTTGTGTTAATGTTTTAAAATTTAGTGCAGTATCATTGATTTTTATACTTTCAAATATGAGTTGACTTATTCTTTATCTCTGTGAACAGCAGGTCTATCCATTTAGACATCCACGCTTGCAGCCTAGGAGTCATGCTTGGTTCTTTCTTTTTCTCACCTCACATAAATCAGTGAATAAGACTTGAGAGTTCTCTCTAGACCTCTTTGCTGTGTTTGACACATCTTCCCTCCATTCTAAGTGCTGCTCTCTTAGGCCACCATCCTCCTCCACAGGGATTACTTCAGCTGTTCCCCTGTCTTCTTGACTTTTGTTCCCCTCCAATCTGTTCTCCACACTGTCGCCACAATTTTTTTTAATGCTAATTTTATTATGGTACTGCTTGCTTAAAATTCCTTCAGTTGTTTCCCTTCCTCTTCATGGTAAAGTGTACATTCGTAGATTCTTATTTTAAAAAGGTCTTTCCTAAGACCCTGGCTGTACCATCTGCAGAGAACTGCAAGTAATTCTACATGGCTGGAGAACATGGTGTTCTCCAGCCATGTAGAATTACTTGCAGTTCTCTGCAGATGGTGCCATCCCTTTTGAGTCTTTGTACGTTCTGTGTCTGCCTCCTGCCTGGAATGCCTGTTGCCCAAATAACTCAACATCTTTGGGTTCTGCACAGGTACCACCTTTTTCAGGAATTATTTCCCCTGATACTGCTTCTCCCCCTACTGTTTGGCTCATTATCTCCTCTGTGTGTCCCCACAGCATTCAATTAAAAGCCCTGTCATATAACTTATCACATGACATTGTGATTGAGTGTTGAATTTCTAGGTGTCCTTCTAGGAGCCCTATATTTGGAGGAAGATACCTGGTTTCTCTGGTCTTGAATCTGGGCCAGCCATACTCTTTGGTACTTCTTGAGTGCTCTGTCAGGCCTAGCAGATCATTCCTTGGAACTCTACTGAAAATCAGCCTGCTAGTCATCAGTGGTGGTGTTGGTCTGGTCACAGCTGCTATATCTAGAAAATATCTGCACTTGTCGTCTGAGAGCAAAATCTCAGAAAAACCTAAGGATGAGAAGGGATGGAACACTTTGAACAGTTGTTCATCAGTGATGCTGGCATTTCAAAGATTCATAGTAGAAGACTCACTGTACCTCTTAGGAACGTGGGAAAAGCCCCTTGGAGGCTACTTGGTGTGCAGGTAACCCCCCTTTTATGCTCCTTGCCAGCACAAGTGATTGTTAGCCCGGGTAACAAAGTAAAAGTTTGGAGACGAATAACAGCAGCCACTTATAGTACATGCTTTGTGGTAGCCACACTGTTGGTTGTACTCATGAAGCTGAGATACTCCTCAGGGTCACATCGGAGCCAATCTTGTGATATCTGTTACCCTAGCTGTTATCCTGGTCACAATGAAAGTATATTCATTCTGGAGGTCAGCCAACCCTGTCCTACCCACAGCACCTACTACTCATGTGTCCGGAATTTATTCCCTCCAGTGGGTTCTTGGTCTCGCTGACTTCAAGAATGAAGTCGCGGACCCTCATGGTGAGTGTTACAGCTCTTAAAGATGGTGTGTCCAGAGTTTGTTCCTTCAGATGTTCAGGTGGGTCTGGCGTTTCTTCCTTCTGGTGGGTTTGTGGTCTCGCTGACTGCAGGAGTGAAGCTGCAGACCTTTGCAGTGAATGTTACAGCTCTTAAAGTTGGTGCATCTGGAGTTGTTTGTTCCTCGCAGTGGGTTCGTGGTCTCGCTGACTTCAGGAATGAAGCCACAGACCTTCGCAGTGAGTGTTACAGCTCGTAAAGGTGGCACGTCCAGAGTTGTTTTTTCCTCCTGGTGGGTTCGTGGTCTTGCTGACTTCAGGAATGAAGCCGCAGACCCTCACGGCGAGTGTTACAGCTCATAAAGCTAGTGCAGACGCAGAGTGAGCAGCAGCAAGATTTATTGCCAAGAGCAAAAGAACAAAGCTTCCATAGTGTGTAAGGGGACCCAAGCAGGTTGCCGCTGCTGGCTGGGGTGCCCAGCTTTTGTTCCCTTATTTGTCCCCGCCCATGTCCTGCTGATTGGTATGTTTTTACAGAGTGCTGATTGGTGCATTTACAGTCCTTTAGCTAGACACAGAGCACTGATTTGTGCATTTACAATCCTTTAGCTAGACAGAAATGTTCTCCAAGTCCCCACTCGACCCAGGAAGTCCGGCTGGCTTCACCTCTCCCCCTCTAAACAGGATACACCCCAACTGCTGTTGGGAATTGGGCGATGACCTCTCTAGCTACTTCCTGCTGGATGGGGGCGAATAAGGGGCCCTGAAATTGTAGTGTCCTCCAGAGAACTCTTTAGGCCAGTGAAAGGGCCAGCGGGTCAGTCCAGGGGTCCTTGGTAGAAGTTGTTAGTTGAGCTCATTTGGGGTTCCATTTGTAAGACTGTAGTTTGATGGCCTTGATTCTCGAGGAAACAAATTTGACAAGGAGGTTAAAAATAAAGGACCCAAAGGTGTGTAACAGCAAGATAGCTGTCACAGGACCTAGAAAGGGGAGAAGCCATGTCGCCCAACTCCAGAGGTTGGTATAAGAGTTTGAAAGGCGTTGTCTGATTTCAGAAGCCTTTTCCTATAAATGTCGGGTGGTATCTCGTACTATCCCTGACTGGTTAGTGTAAAAACAACACTCTTCCCCTAAGAAGGTGCAGAATCCTCCTTTCTCAGCAGTAAGGAGGTCTAGGCCTTGGTGGTTTTGGNTGTGGTAGTAGGATAATACATGTTACACTGTTAACTTTTAGCAAACTTGACTTTAGTTGAAAACCTTATAAGTTTGGGATTTTAAGTTTTCTTTGCTATTAAGGAAACCTCGTTCAGTTCATATTAACTTAGAATTGGTATAGATGACTCTTTCCTGATTCTGTAAGTACTTTAAGATTTGACTGAGTGCAAACAACTTGCAGGTTTGAGCAGACCAGTTATTAGGCAATTTTTCTAACTCTGCTTCTACAAGAGTTTCCTTATCACTTACTGAATACCCACTGTGTCTTTTTCCCTTAATTGCCTGGGAAGAACCATCTATTGTCCTGTCCTGAAGGGAGTTCCTCCTAGATCTGGTCGGACCTTTGTATGGTAATTAATTATGATTTAGATCCCGTGTTAGGAAACCTGCTGGGTTAAGGATTTTTGATAGGAAGGCTATGGGTTGTCAGTGGCGTCAGTGCTTTTGGGCTACACTCTTGTTTACACTGACAACAAGGTGATGTGGGAGTGTTATAGGGTTACAGAGAAGACCTTCAATTATCAATTATAGGTTTTAAATTTACCCTGGGTTTTAAAGGAATAGGGTACACTGTTTTTTCTTTACCACTTCTATCTCTCTCTTTCTCTGTCTCTGATTTCTTCTTTGTCTGTCTCTCTCTTTCTCTCTGACTTCCTCTTTGTCTCTTCCTATCTTCCCTTCTTTGACTTTCTGTCTCTCTGTCTCTTCCTCTCTCTGTCTCTCTTTGACTCTTTGTCTCTGTCTCTTCCTCTGTCTCCTCTTTGTCTCTCTGTTTCTTCCTCTCTCTCTTTCCTTCTGTCTTTGTCTCTCTCTTTCTCTGTCTGTCTCTCTGTCTTTCCTCTCTGCTGGTTTTGGCAGTGTAAGACTGCCACCTCCTTGAGTTTTTGCACTGTGTGCAATAACTCCATGGTTTCCTTGTGGTATTTAATGGGGGTTCCCCCCAGAGGGTAGGAACTCTCTTTCTTTCCATATTGCAGCATGGGCATGTAGGATTAGATAAACATACTTGCTATCTGTATACACATTTATTATTCTTCCCTTTCCCAGTTCTAATGCTCGGGTAAGTGCCACTAGTTCTGCTAACTGGGCGCTGGTCCCTGAGGGAAGAGGCTTACTTTCAAGTACTGTTACTATGGCATAACCTGCTCTTCGTATCTCATTCTCCACAAATGAACTTCCATCGGTATATACGTTAAGGTCAGGATTAACTAAGGGGACTTCTAAGAGATCCTCTCGGGTGGCATAAGTCTGGACTATAATTTGTTGGCAGTCATGCTCTATTGGTTCCCCATCCTCTGGGAGAAAAGTGACAGGGTTGAGGGCCACACAAGTACGTATTTGAAGCACTGGTCTCTCAAGGAGTAGTACCTGGTGTCTAAGCAGGTGGTAGTCTGAGAGCCATAGACTTCCTTTGGCACCTAGTATGCCATTTACATCATGAGTAGTCCAGACAGTGAGGTCCTTTCCTTGTATTATTTTGATAGCCTCTGACACTAAAGACAGCCACCCCCGCAACTACCCATAAACAGTGAGGCCAGCCTTTTCTACTATATGAGTTTCCTTACTTAGGTATGCCACTGGTTATGGGGTTGTCCCACAAGTCTGAGTAAGGTCACCAAGAGCTATTCCTGCTCTCTCTGTGATGTATAAAGAGAAGTTTTGTCCCATGGGAAGACTTAAGGCTGGAGCTTGAATTTGTTCCTTCCAGTGCCTAGACTTCAGGGTTGATTCCCTTCTCAAGCAGGGGACAACAAATGGGTAACTTGTTCCCCATATTCATGTAGCTAATAGCTCCAGCCTTGGCTAATATATCCCTCCCTGATAAGGGTATGGGACTTTCAGGCATAACAAGAAAGGCATGTGAAAAGAGAATAGTCTCCCAATTACACCTGAGGCAGTGGGAGAAATACCTGGTTACAGGCTGTCCCAGGATTCCTCGGTTGGTAACGGACCTTGAGGACAGTTGTCTGGGACAGGAGATTAACACTGAGAAGGCCATGCCAGTGTCCAGGAGGAAGTCAATTTCCTGGCCCTCAATGTTTAAACGTACCCAGGGCTCAGTGACGGTGATGACATGAGCTGGGGCTTGCCCCGGGCACCCTCAGTCCTGTTGTTGGATTATCTGGTTGTGGGCTTCTGGCCCAGAGAACCTTTGTCCTCTGAGGCAGTGCACCTTCCAGTGATTGCCTCGGCATAGTGGACATGGGCGAGGGGGCAACTTCTCATTGGACAATCTTTTTTAAAGTGTCCTTGCAAACCACACTGATAACAAGCCCCACCAGGTGATTGGACTGCTCCATTTTCTGTCCTCTTTGAACCACCAAGGTTTGTATGTCTGAGGGCCATGAGTAAGGCTGCGGTCTTTCTCTGATCTTACTTTTCATTTTTGACCTGTTCCTCTTGGTCCCTATTATAGAACACTGAGGTTGCCAGGTTTAATAATGCCTCCAGATTTTGTTCAGGGCCCAGGGCTCGCTTTTGGAGCTTTCTTCTGATATCTGTGGCTGATTGGGTAATAAACTTATCTTTTAGAATCAATTGACCATTGAATGAGTTGGGTGACAGGGACGTATACTTTCTTAAGGCCTTCCGTAGCTGCTCGAGGAAGGCAGAAGGATTTTCTTCCATTCTCTTAGTTATGGTGGACATCACTGAATAATTCATGGACTTTTTCCTAATTCTCCTTAGTCCTTGTAGAACACAGGTCAGCAGATATTTACGACTCCAGTCCCCATGATCTGAGTCTAGATCCCAGTGGGGATCCGTACTGGGGACGGCTTGCTGAACAGTAGGGAATTTGTCCCTTTCTTCGGCCGTCATTCTATCATTTACTTGACTAAGATACCAGGTATCTCCAAACTCTCGGGCTGCAGCTAAAGCCGCATTCTTTTCATTAAAGGCCAGGGTTTGATCTAACAATAGCATGACATATCTCCATATGAGATTGAATGTTTGCCCTAGACCCTGTAGGACATCTGTGTACCTATCAGGATCATCTGAAAACTTCCCCAGGTCTGCTTTGATTTGCTTTAAATCAGAGAGGGAAAAGGGGACATGGACCTGCTTTGGGTCAAATTCCCCTCCCCCTACAGCTTGAAGGGGACATAACCAATAGCCTGGGGGTTCTTCTGGTCCCTTGGAGATTTCTTTGCTTGTTTCCTTCTGGGCAGGGGATATTAGAGGAGGCTTATCATGAATAGGAAGGGGAGCTATAGGGAGGCTAGGATATGGGGGTAAGTTGCGAGGTCCTCCTGTGAGATGTAAATTGCAAGCTGTGCATAGTTGTGTATTCTCCTTCAATGAAAAGAAAGCCTGGACATAAGGTATTTCACTCCATTTGTCTTCCATCTTACAGAAAAGGTCAATCTGCAGGATAATATCGTAGTTTATACTTCCCTCAGGTGGCCGTTTTTCCCCATCAGAGAGAGAATATTGGGGCCAGGCCATAGCGCAGAAAAAATGAGCCACCTCTTTTTCAGGGTTTGCGGATCAAGTTGGTCCCAGTGACTTAGCATGTATTTCAAGGGTGAGCCTGTTGATGCCTGAGTGTTTCCCATCTGAAAGACAAAACTGCCCATGGTTTTGGATTGTTTGGTTCCCCCCCCGCCCAAGAACCTGCAACGGTCTCTAGACCCTGTTGATTGGAATAGTTGCGCTCACTGATGCAGCAGCAGAAACACTAGTTTTCCTCCGAGACCACAAGGAGGACTGAGAAAGGTCGGATTTAGTGGCTCTTATCGATGCATTCTCGAAAACCTGCACCCTTGCCTGTCCTCCTAGACCAAGAAGAGGAATGAGGAAACTCGAATTTAGTGTGCCTTACTGATGCATTCTCGAAAACCTGTTAGAGTCCTAAGTGTTCTCCTGTTAGTATTGGGACTTTACTCCTGTCCCATAAAGATGTTATGCCCCAAAAATGAAGTGGAGGGCCATACCCTGATGGAGGGAAGGGATCTCCAGGGTTGGAAGAGTGATGCCTTTTGTCCTTACTTATATGATAGGAAAGATACCATTTCTGAAGCTCCCCATATCCTAGCCTCAGGAATAGCTTTTGTTAGGCCTGCTAGTCTGTGGAGGGATCCTAAAATTCTTGCTAAGATAGTCCCCCCAACCCCGACAGGGCTTTGGGCAAAAGTTATGTCTTTCTGATTGGTGAGCCTGGGTGCCTAAAGAAGGGAACAGAGTCCTGAAGTTTATACTAGAAATCATACTTATAGGAGAAACTAGAAAAGCACCAGAAACAGGGAGTGGTTTTTAGAAGCGGGACTAGCCTGGGAGAAGAGAGGCGAGAGGAAGTTTCTTTGGCAGGCATGAGGACCCAGGAGGCAAGGGTCACGATAGATAGGATAGATGGGCAAGTCTCGCTTGGGTGACATGACTTTGAGAGTTCCGCTCATGACTGCAAGGTCAACCAACTTGTTGTCAGGACCCCGGGGCTGAATGACTTTACTCTCTGTCAACCCTCGGCTCAGTCCAGAAGTACAGGAAAAGCGGAAGCTGGTTCCGGGCGAACCAACGCTCCCAACTCCAAAGAATCGGGGGTTGTTAGAGAGCCCTTTTCCAGAAAGCCTGCCACCCGTGTCTTTAGTCCGGCGGCTGTGCTAGTCACTTTTAACTGGCTGACACATGCCCAATATTTAGCCTCCAAATTCTAAGGAAAAATGGGACAGAATAGCAAGTAAAAGGGGTCCGACAGTACTCACCCCTTGGTGATTGTCCCTTCATGGTCGCCAAAATGTGTCTGGAATTTATTCCCTCCAGTGGGTTCGTGGTCTTGCTGACTTCAGGAATGAATCCGCAGACCCTCGCAGTGAGTGTTACAACTCTTAAAGTTGGCACGTCCGGAGTTGTTTGTTCCTCCCGGTGGGCTCGTGGTCTCATGACTTCAGGAATGAAGCCATAGACCCTCGCGGTGAGTGTTACAGCTCATAAAGGTATTGTGGACCCAAAGAGTGAGCAGCAGCAAGATTTATTATGAAGAGCAAAAGAACAAAGCTTCCACAGCATGGAAGGGGACCTGACCAGGTTGCCGCTGCTGGCTGGAGTGGCCAGTTTTTATTCCCTTATTTGTCCCCGCCCACGTCCTTCTGATTGGTCCATTTTACAGAGTGCTGATTGGTCCATTTTACAGAGTGATGATTGGTGCATTTTTACAGAGTGCTGATTGATGTGTTTACAAACCTTTAGCTAGACACAGAGCGCTGATTGGTGCGTTTTTACAGAGTGCTGATTGGTGCGTTTACAGTCCTTTAGCTAGACACACAGTGCTGATTGGTGCATTTTTACAGAGTGCTGATTGGTGCATTTACAATACTTTAGCCAGACACAGAGCGCTGATTGGTGCATTTACAATCCTTTAGCTAAACAGAAACGTTTTCCCAAGTCCCCACTTGACCCAGGAAGTCCAGGTGGCTTCACTTCTCATGATATGAATGTGGTATTAGGTCATCATGCTTTGGAAGCTCTGTCCCACCCTCCACCCATCCTCTTCACAGAAAACAATGTCCCTTTATTTTTTCCTTCTGCTTGTTTCTCTGTTCATGTTGTTTATCCACTTCATTTCTTCATTTCAGCAGTGTTTATTGAGCACTTACTGTGAGTAATAAAACTGTATTCGTGGTGTGCTTTACCAGGTACATTGAAATAATATTCCTTAGTCCTCACATCAGTCCTAGAGTGGAAGAAATCTAAGATTGTGTGACTTGCTTAAGGTCGCAAAGCTAATAAATAAACTATATCACTATTTCGGCACCTGGGTCTTCTGGCTCTAGGTTTATTGCTGTTTCATTTGTAACACAGCTATTTCCCAAGCCACATGCTAGATTTTATCATGAATGAAAGACACAATCTTTGTGAGGCATAATATATGAAAGCATGTAGCATACTTTCTGGCCTGTAGTTTATACTTCCTACTCTGTTAAGAAGGTATATAATAGAATTGAAGTATTCTTTGACAAACTTTAAAAATTTTCAAGTATTTTTTATATTCTTGTCCCAATTTTATATGTAACCTGCACAAAATAATCCCCCAAAAAGTAATTTAAAAATTTCTGACTAAATTCAGTATTCTACTTCTGTGGTGTTGTAAAATAAGTTTTTTGTTTTTTGTTTTTTTAAATCAATTTCATTGAGGCAGATTTGCATTAAGTAAAATTCAGGTGTTATGTAGACAGTGTGATGCGTTTGGCAGTTTGCAAACACCTGTAACCACTACTCCCTTCAAGACACAGAACATTTCCATCCTCCTAGAAATATCCTTTGTGTCCCTTTATAGTCATCTCCACTCAGCTCACCTGCCGTCCCTGCTGCAAGCATGTTTCTACTTTTATCACCATGCTTAGCTTTGCCAGTATTAGAACATTATCTAATCACATAGGGTGAACTCTTGTGTGCTTCATTTTTGGTTGTTTTTGCCCTCACTAAAAATAATAGATGGGAGATCTTAAGGAGTTTGCCTAGAAGTATTTCATTGTGTAAGTATACTGAGTTGCTAAAATTATTGGCATAATATTGTTTATAATATGTTCTTCTATTCTCCTATCTGTGGGATCTGTAGTTATATCTCTTTCTTTATTCCTGATATTGGTCATTTTTGTTTCCTTTCCTGTTGTTATTTTTGTTTTCTTTCTTTCCCCTCTGCTTGTTCATGCTAGGGCTTTGCCAATTAATCTTTTCGAAGGGCCAATTTTTTATTTTGTTGGTTTTTTTTCATTACTTTTCAGTTAAAGGTATTTTCTAATTTCCCTTGTGATATCTTTTGTTATTTAGAGTGTTATTTACAATGAGATATTGACTTTCCAAGTATTTTGTGCTTTTATGGATATCCTATTGTTGCTTTATAATTTAAGATTCTATTATCCTCAGAGAGTATCCATTGTAAGAATCTTTTGTCTTTTGGAATTAACAGTTAATTTGTAGCTCCTTTTATGGTTATATTTAGTTATATGCTTCAAGTGCACTTAAAAGAATGTGTATTTCAGATATTAGAGCAAATGTCAGATCAAATTGGTTGATAATGTTTTTCAGATCTAGTTTTGTTTTCTTTTTGGTCTACTGGTCTACTGGTTCTATTTAGTACTGAGAGAGTATTAAAGTCTCCAGACATTATCGTGGATTTGTCTGGTTATGCCTTTTGCCTGTCAGTTTTTTCATCATGTATTTTGGAGCTCTTGTTATGTGCATACACCTTTAGGATTATTATGTTTACCTGCTGAAGTAGCACATTTGTCATTATGAAACGTCCCTTTTTATCTCTGATACTAGTCCTTGTCTGTGGGTCTACTAATGATGTTCATCTGGCCACACCAGCTTTCTTGTGTTTAATACTTGCACGGTATATATTTTTTCCATCTTTTTATTTTCAACTCATCTGTGGCTATATATTTAAAATGTATCTCTTGTAGGCATTTCTTTTCTAATCTAGTGTGACAGTTTCGACTTTTTAGAGTGTTTTATTCATTGACATTTCATATAATTATTGATATGGTAGGAGTTAAGTCTGTCACCTTGCAAACTTTCTCCTATTTGTTTGAATCTATTTTTGTTTCCTCTTTTCTTACAACCCTTTGGGTTCATCAGCTCTTTTGTAACATTTTGTATCTTCTGTTGACTTTTTATCTAGAAACTCTTTGTACAAAATTTTTAAGTGGTTGCTCTAACAATGTGCATCCTTGATTTATCACAGTCTAATTAGAATGAATGTTTCACTATATATGTCACAAATGGAAGAACCTTACAACAGTTTAATTTACATCCTCATTGGTTCTTTGAGTTATTTTAGTGTTCTTCTTTACTATGTATCTTACAAACCTCTTATTACAATGATATGACTTTTTTAACAGTCACTTGTCTTTTGAGGACATTAACAAAGAAAAAACTAAGATAAGCTGGTATTTTATGTTTTTGCTAAATGTATCCCTTCAGTCTTTATTTCTTCCTACAAATATGAGTTTCCATCTTGTATAATTCAGTCTGGGAAGCTTCCACGGGTATTTTTTGCAGTACAGGTCTGCTGGTGATGAGTTCTTTCTGTTTTGTTTTCATTTGAAAGTTTCTTTATTTCACTCCCATGTTTTAAGGATAGTTTGCTGAATATAGAGTTCTGGGTTGAGCATTTTCTTATTTCGGCCTTTAAATAAATCATTCCATTTCTTGGCATCCCATTTCTTCTTATTGCCTTGTAGGTAACATCTTATCTTACTGTGGCTATGGTCAATCAATATTTTCCTTTTGTCTTTTTTTTTTTTTTTT